>NC_135325.1:21103276-21409943 GCF_048772815.1 Callospermophilus lateralis
ACCTTTTTCCCCCGCATCCTCACCAGCACTTGTTATTGTTTGACTTCATAATGGCTGCCATTCTTACTGGAGTGAGATGGTATCTTAGAGTAGTTTTAATTTGCATTTCTCTAATTGCTAGAGATGGTGAGCATTTTTTCATGTATTTGTTGATTGATTGTATATCCTCTGTAGCTAAAGTTTTATTGGTTTTATTTATCTTTCAAAAGCTGTGTTTTTATTTACTTATTTTTTTATATTTTTAAAATCTCTATTTTCTTTATTTCTGCTCTGATATTTGCTGTTTCTTTCATCTATTGCTTTTACTTTGGATTTGTTCTTGCTTTTCTAGGTCCTTGAGACACATCTTTAAGTTCTTCATTTGAAATCTATTTTTCATGTAGGCACTTTATGCTCTAAATTTCTACTTAGTACTGCTTTTGCTGTATCCCACATATTTGGTATATTGTGTTTCTATTTTCATTTATTTAATGAAATGTTTTAATATTCATTTTGATTTCTTTACCATGTTGTTCAGTCTCCATGAATCTGCATGATTTCCAAGGTTTTTTCTCTTGTTCTATTCAATTGTGATTAGAAAAAGGATATAATATGATGTCAATTATGTTGAATTTATTGACACTGGTTTTGTATCCTAATATATGTTTTATTATAGAGAATGTGTTATGTACTAATGAAAATACTGTCTATTCTGCAGCTGTTTCATGAAAACTTCTTTAAATATTTTTTAGGTCCATTTGATCTACAGTATAGTCTAACTCTGATGCTTCCTTTTTTATACTTGTCTGGATGATCTGTGCATTGATTACATTGTAATGTTGAAATCTCCCACTACTACCATAGTAGATCCTATCTGTCCTTTTAGATCTAATAATGTCTATTTTCTAAAATTGGGTGCTCTGTCAATAGATCAGTATACATTTAGAATATTTATATATTCTTGTAACCCTTTTTATCTCTGAGATATTTTGTCTATAATTAAATTGTAACTGATATGAATATACCTACGCCTACTTTCTTTTGGTTTACAGTTTCATGGAAAAACTTCTTCTTTCCTTTCACTTTCAGTCTGTGTCTTTATTGGCAAAGTGTGTTTCATTTATGCAGTACAAACATTGGGTCTTGCTTTTGTATCCATTCAACTAGTCTGTATCTTTTAATTGAGAAATTTAGTTTATTTATATTTAAGATTACTATTGATAAGTGAGGAATTTATTATGCTATTTTTGTTATACTTCTGTTTGTTTTGAATATCCTTTTTTATATTCGTCCTATCTTGTTCATTTCTGTGGTTTGATGATTTGTTGTATTGGTAAGGATTGGTTATTTTCTGTGTTTCTTTTTACATCTACTCCTTCCAGTGGTATTTATAATTTTATGTGTTGTTAGGATGTTATTAGGCTTTCTGTTGCTTCTGGATATAGACTAAATTAAGCCTCTTTTGTAAAGCCAATCTCAGTTTTTGTTTATCTTCACAAGTCTTTATTTCTTCTTCATTTATGACAGATAGTTTTGTTTGGTTTATTGTATTTGTTTAACAATTAATTTCTTTCAGAACGTGGAGCCTGTGATTTCATTCCCTCCTGGCCTATATAGTTTCTGCTAAGAAATCTGTTGAAAGTCTAACAGAGGTTTCCTTAAATGTGACTTCAATTTTCTCTTGCAAGTTTTAGAATTTTGTCCTTGACAGTTTGACTATAATATGCCATGGTGAGAATCTCTCTGATCATGTCTGTTTGGAATTCTTTGAGCCTCCTGTGCCTGAATGCCAATATCTTTATCAAGATTGAAGAATTCCAGATATTTTTTCATTAGATAGGTTTTCTATGTCTATCCCCTTCTCTTTTCATTTAATTATCCCCAAAATACAAATATTTGTTCATTGATTGGTGACCTAAAGGACTTGGAGGCTTTCTTCATTCTCTTTTTATCTTTCCTTTTTTGTCTGATTAGAATATTATAATTGTGCAGTCTTAACTTCAGATATTCTTCCTTCTGCTTCATGTGATCTGTTGTTGAGGCTTTCAGAAGTATTTTACAGTTTGATTTTCTAAATTCTTTGTTTCTAATATTTCTATTTTTTTTTCCAAGATATCTCTTTTCAGAATTTCTCATTCATATTAAATTTTTTTTGCCTAAGTTTGTTCATCTGTCTGCCTGTTTGCCCTTGATTCTCATTGATTATATACATATATCCATTATTTTAAGTTCTTTATGAGGCATTTTTTCATTATTTTTAAACACATTCTAGAGAGTTATTGTGTTCCTTTGGAGGTATCACATTACCTTGTTTTTTTTTTCATAATTGTTATAGTACTACCTTGAGATTTACATATCTGATAGATCAGTTAACCCTACCCCTTGTATAAGGTGACTTTAACAGTAGTAAATGTTTCTCTGGAATATATGCCTTAAGATGTTGGTTTGGTAGACAATAGTGTCTCTGGTTCCATATGAGCACTATAAGTGGTTTCCCTATTGCTTATCTGGCTGTAATGATATCTCTGGATACAGTGTGTGTGGCAGCATAGTTGGAGAGACCCACTGTGGTCTTTGGGGCCCATGTGGGAGTGATAATGGTCTTGTGGCCCAGGAGGGTGTTGTGAACACAGCAGTGGGGTGAGGTGTCTATTCTAGGGCCACCCTGAAAAAGGGAATTATGGTTTTGGGAGAAAAGTGGACATTTCCTAGTTACTGCTGTAGTGAGCTCAGCAGAAAGATCTTCTGGACCTGGAAGCCTCAGTTGCAGAGTGAGCCCTGCAGAAACTTCCCCAATACCCAGCAGTGGTGTTGGAGCTGCAAGTATCTGGCCATAGTGGGGAAAGGTAGTGGAAGAGCACAGTATCCAGTATTAGTTCTAGTGGTGGTTCTGGCCTACAAGAGGCTCACCTTTCTCTAGGTACAGGAAGACAAGTCCAAAGTCTATCATGTCTTGAAAGTTGTACCTATCCTCTTAGCTGAATCACCTTCTCCATGTAAGGCAGGATATCCTATAGGCCTGGGTGCTGGCATCACAGTTCCTCTACGTGGTCAAGTTGGATATGTGAGGTTGCAGTCCCCTGTGCTATTGTGATAAAATGTCTGTGTAATCCCAGGAATGTGGATATGCAAAAGTTTCTGATCCCTAGAAAGTATGAATTTGTCAATAGAGTCCTTATTGGTATGACACTGAGTTATAGCATCTTGGGCTTTAGAGATTGGTGGGGTAGAAAATTTGAGTTCCTTCTCCAAAGCCAGTTACTTTGTAGACTCTTGGTATTTTCCCTAACTGGGCTACAAGCCTGTGATAACTGTAGAAATTTCCAGTAGCTAAGATTTCCATTGTATACACTGATGGTGCTTGCTGGGACTCTCCTGTCACCCTTTCCCTAAAGAGGGGAGTGCCCCTAGCTGAGGAGCCAGAGTCATGGTTTCTGGTGAACTTCATTTCTCTATGCTGCCATCCTATGTATCTGAATATTACAGGGTTCCAAGCTCTCCCATGTTGAATTTCAGCATTCTCACATGGTCACACTTCTAGAAATTCAGCTATTCATGTAGTGTTTTGTTTTTCTTTGGAATGGAGAGGGAAAGTGCTGTGCATCTCCATGTGGCCATCTTGGAATCACAGTTAGTTAAATGTTTGGTAGAATTCAGCAGGAAAATGATCATATCCTAGGCTTTTCTTTGATGAGATATTTTTTTGTCAAGAGAAGTAAGTCAGAGTAAGAGAAATATTTCATGTTTTTACTCATATGTGGAAGCTAAAATAGTTGATCTCATAGAAATAGAGAGCAGAATAGTAGTTATCAGAGACTAGAAAGGGCGGAGAAGGGATGGCTAACCTATGTATAAGTGCAGTTGGGTAGGACTATTAACTTCTAATGCTCTATAGCAAAGTGTGGTTGCCAACAATTAATTTTATATTTCAGCATACATAATAGAAGAAATTTTTTATTTGTCATTTTTTACTTCCCTGTGGTGATTTAAACAATGATATGTTTTCCATTATTTCTACTATCATACAGGTAATATTTTCCTTAAAATTTTAGGGTGCTATCCTATGTTTAGAAAGACCATACCTACAGGTTTGTGAAAAAATTCATTTCCTATATAATTTTTATAGCTCATACAGCTTCATAATTTTTTTCTTTAATAACCAATAATTTCAAATCTATAAGCCAATCCACTAAGACATTTTTATCACTGAATTTACAGAAAATATACATTTTATATGAATAACAGATATATATATAAATATAAATTTATATATACACACACATGCATACATATGTTATAGTTGTTTTAGAATAGTCAATGTACTAAAAAGTGCAACTCTGTGAATATATGTTAATATTAATAACATATATGTTAGTATTCATACAGTTGCACTTTTTAGTACATTGACTATTCTAAAAATAAATAATGTAGGTTTCTAAATACATTTTATTATACTTAGATTCATGGGAATTCATTTGACTTCAATGTAACTATTTATACTAATTGTGTGAATGATGAATCAAAGCAAGAGGAAATAGTTTTATCAAATTGTAGAAAATTGTGTCTTCAAAATGTTACCTGGTGTAATTCTTTGCCTATAGAGTTTTAAAGGAAATGCACATAATTTTATTGTTTATCTTTCCTAAGTGCCCCATATTCACATAGGTAGATGTAGAAGGAAACTGTAAAAGCAAAAGAACAGCTAAAATTGAAAGTGTTCTTTTCCTTACGATGATTTAAATGTCAAGATTTCTTTTATTTCTTCAGTACAAGTTACATAAACATCATGTTATCATTGAAATTATGTAATATCTTCCAACATAACTATGTTTACCTGGCATCCATCTACGTCTTTTGCATTAGTTCACCCTCAGGACAATAGCATGACACACATTTCTTCATTTGCAAGGGAATTATTATTAGATCTTTGACATCTCCCAGTCAGATAACCTTTCAATTATCTAGAGATTTACAGAAATTGACAATCAAATTCTGTTGTCCCAAGCATCTTCACACGAAAGACATTTAAACAAGCTTCAGAGTGGTTTGCCCAAGAGGAAAGGTTTCCCTGCAATTAGGAGGAACACTTACCATACTGCCATCTGTGCCTTCTGTTAAGTTTTTATGCTTACTGCTTTTAGATATTCATCTTTCTTTTCTGTTTTTGTTTATTGTTTGATTGAATATGGATTTTATCAAAGTGAAAATTATCCATATTAGATAAAGATACCATTTTAATATTCTGACTACATTTATTAAGAATTTAGTTTAAATATTTGTAACGTTTAAAATATGTCAGATACACATCAGTATTTGTTGAACACAAGACAAGTTAAAATACACTAAGTTAAATTGAGTGAAAAAAAAATATGCCTGTACATTGAAGAATTCTAAGGGAGAAATTTCAACATCTTTCATGCTATCTCAATTTCATATTTTATTTCATAATTGGAAGAAAACATTTTTCAATGGAAATGACAGTTTAACATCTGAGGGTTTTCTCTAGGATTTGGGAGAGTGATCCATGTTGTTGATAGCACTATATTTTGATGCTTTATTATTTTGAAAATGATAAGTGGGGCTGGGGATGTGGCTCAAGTGGTAGCGCGCTCGCCTGGCATGCGTGTGGCCCGGGTTCAATCCTCAGCACCACATACAAACAAAGATGTTGTGTCTGCCGAGAACTAAAAAATAAATATTAAAAAATTCTCTCTCTCTCTCTCTCTCTCTCTCTCTCTCTCTCTCTCTCTCTCTCTCTCTCCCACTCTCTCTTTAAAAAAAATGATAAGTGTATTGTTCAAAGAATTTTTAAGTTATATTTGGTATTTGAATGAATTTTCCACCAATGTTATCATTGAGGCAACAGACATTTATATATGCTCTTTCTGAAACATGAACATCTGGGTCCAAGATTTATGCAAAATTTCTATTCATTGAAATCAAGTACTTAAACATATCAACACCAACAATGCTTATTATTATTTTTTATTAATTAAATCTATTTTTAACCCGTGCAAAAACATAGAAATTGTACAAATTAATGGTGTTTTGACACATTATGTTTTGATACATATGTACTCTGCCGGATTTTTAAATCAGGCAAAAAGTCTTCTCAAATATTTATCAGATCTTTATGATGAAAGCATTCAGACTCCTTTCTTCTAGTTTTCTGAAATGTACAGTACATTATCTGTAGTGACTGTACTGTGAAAAATCACACCAGAATTATTCCCATCTTACTGTAACCTGGTACCTAATGATCACCTTTACCCCATCCCTCTCCCCACTTATTCTCCTCAGCCTCTAGTAACAACCATTCTACTCTCAATTTCTGAGATCAGCTTTTTAGATTCTATAAACAATTATTATTACATGATAACTTGTCTTTTGTGTTTGATTTATGTCATTTAACATATGATCTCTAGTTTCATTTATATTGTTACAAATGATAGAGTTTCATTCTTGTTATAACTGAATGCTGTTCCATTGTGTATATGTACCACAGTTTCTTTATTAATTCATTTGATAGACACTTAGATGGTTTTCATTTCTTAGTTATTGTAAAAAGTGCTGCAAGAACCTGGGAATGATAATGTTAGTGTATATATATATATATATATATATATATATATATATATATATATATATATATATATATTGAACCCAGTGCCTCTTGCATGCTAGGTGAGCACTCTACCTCTGAGCCACAACCCCAGTTCTAGTTGCTCTACTTTTAACTTTTTTGAGAAACTTCCATGCTTTACATAATAGCTGGAATGATTTACATTCCCATCAAGAGTATGCAAGAGTCCTGCACCATCTTTTGTTAATATATAGTCTTTTGACAATAGCTTTATTACTGGGGTAGGATGATATCCCATTGTGGTTTTGATTTGCACTTCCTTGATGGTCAGTGATTTGAGCAATTTTTTTTCATATACCTGTTGGCCATTTGTATATATTATTTTGAGAAATGTGTGTTTAGGTATATGGCCTTTTCAATCAGTAATAGTATTTCTTTTTGTTTTGCTTTTGTATTTTTGAAGTTCCTTGTATATTCCTGATATTAAGTGCTTGTCAGATGTATATTTTACAAATGTTTTCTCCAATATTGTATGTTATCTCTTCACTGTTGGTTATTTCTTGTGCTGTACTATTGTTAATATTTTAAGCCTCTAATCCTAAAGAGACAATTCTACATTAACCTCACATGTAATCTAATTTGAACCTTGATCTTATGAAGAATCATACTGATAGTCTTTTAATGTAAATTCAATTTGTTCAAAATATCATTTCTGAATAAGAAACATCATAGAAATAGGTTCACACATGGAAATTTAATATTTAACCAAATGAGTGCAGCATATCATTAAAGAGCTAGTAGAATATTCAGGAAATAATATTAATACATTTGCTTATTCGTACAAAAGAACTGTAGTATACAAACAAAATCAACTCTAGTTATATAAAGAATTATTCATCAATAATAGAACTTTTAAATGTTTAGTATAAAATGTTGAGAAATATTTTTTACCTCAAGATATAGATGGATTTCTTTAAAAAGATTTCTTAATAAAAACAGAAAAATTAGTTTGTTAATGCATATGTGTGTATATATACGTATATATGTATGCATACATACATTTATATATAATGTCAAAAGACACTTTAAGAAATTTGCAAACTTAAGATTTTCAATATATATGATTCATGAAAATTTACATAACAGATATTGAAGTTCTTTTAGAAATAAAAATAATTTATATCTTAAGCTAGTGTATTATTGGATTATTCTTTGCAATATTTATTTCAACTTTTTTGAAAATGTATATAATGTATAAATGTATACTGCTTATAAATATACTCCTGATATACTTTTGCAAACTGAAAATTGTGACCTAAGTACTGAGATTAGGAAACAGAACATAATTAAGACCCAGAAGCTACTCTTAGGCTCCATTTAAGTCATGGTTTCTCTCAACATTCACCACTGATTTCTAAAATTTAACCCCATAGATTATTTATATCTGCTATTTAACTAAATAAATGGATTCTTGTAAGTTTCTACTCTTTGATATCTAGATTCTTTAGAAATAAAATACAGTACTCATCATTAAGGAAGTACTTACTGAGAGGTATCTTTGTGCCAGATACTCCTGTTCCTGAGGCAGAACAGTGAACTTAAAAACAAAACTTAAAAACAAAAGCAGAGAAACTTTGATAGAAAGTATTGTGTTAGGGTGTAGTACATGTGCGTTAATGAATTCTGTTTTAAATCTCTAAAACTATTAAAATGACTAAAATGATAAATGAATTTTTTTCTTTCTGTAAAGTTTTGATCCTGTGACTTTAACAGGACTGTGATCTTCCTCAAAACCATAGCTTCCCCCAACTCTACAACACAATTGAGTCTACTCATTTATTAAGTGTGAAATCTTGGATTCAGTTGTATTTCATTCATCTTTCACAATATTTTGTTCTCCAATATAGATATTTCTAACCATTTTTTTCTTATTTTTACTATCCTGTATTTCTTTTGTGTTCCTAATACGTCCAGTATAGCCCATTTCTATATACTTGTGTTTGCCCTTTAGCAAGCTAAATTCATCTGTATACCACTATAGAGGAATTTAGCTGAAAGATGGGAACCACCAATTAATTTTTGCTGTATATCAGGATTGCACATAATATACATTTCACTATTTAAAATAATGTTATATATTGATAACACTATTGATTTACATCTTCAATTTTTGTACTTAATTTTGACTAGTTTGTATCATTACCTACTGATCTAGTGTGTATATGTAACACTGTGCCATAGTTTCAATATTATGTATTTCTCCAAAATTATAAGGGATGCAAAAGTCATCTGCAATTTTGAACGACTCTCTCTTCAAGCCATAATGGATATGTTACAGGTATACACTTTAAAGTACACAATTCAGGTAAACGAATTTTCTTTATATTTCTTTATATTTCTATAATTTATAGAGATCTTTGTTGAGACACTCTTCAACACAGTAGGACATAGCTAAATATAATCATTTCTGTAAAACTGTGTATGTAGTTTTTCATTAAATATGAGATTTTCTACATTAGAAGAGATAACCTTTTCTTTCCCTTTTCCTGAGATGATATTTAATTACAGATGTGGTCAACAAGCTCATAAAGAGCCATGAATATATCAGGAGAGGTTATCTCATTTCAGATTCTCATGTGTCCATCCCATGCATCCTTTTCAATATATATTGCTCATTCTTGGATTTGCAATGCTTTCTACTACAATCCCTGTTAACTTAAGAAGTTGTCCAAAACCAGAGTCAAGTTATGCACCAGTGCTCAAGGTACAGTGAAATTGAAAGCCAATGTTAGGTGGTTCCTGCATAAGGAAATGACTCTTGTTATCAATTACATACAAGTACCTCAAAAATACCATTATTTGAGAATTATATTATATCTAGTAATTAATGTGTAAAGACTATTTTTTAATCCCTTAAGAAATGTAAAGTATATGCCGCAGTCTGGCTGGGCACAAATCACGAGCCACTCACAACTTTGTAGATTCAAACAGCAATTGTTTATTCCCAATCTCACACCGGCATTCTACAAACACGTTCTGGGGAAATCCACGTTCTCTGTCCAAATCCACACCCACTGGGCTTCTGTCTCCCAAATATATTCTGAATCCCGTGAGAACTCAAGGGGAACTCAGGCAGCAGGATACGCCCTATTCTAAATGGGGAATGCCCTAAACTGGGTAAACCGGGAACACCCTAAACACGGATCCGCCCTGGTCCTTGAGCAAGGTCACCTTACATGCAATGTCGCTGCAAAATGTCCTATTTCCACGAGTCCTTCCACTAAAGAAACATGGGGGTACGCTGGCAAGGAAATTGTCATACCTACTTGGCTGATGGCTCCCAGCAAGTATAGATATCTAACAATTTGATTTATTGGCCTAATCAAAGAGATCTCTCTTTTTAACTATAAAATTATTTATAGTCATTGATGGAATGTACATAGATTCTAACTTTTTCTCCATACATTATATTAACAAGTTTCTAATAGATAAGAAATTAGTCTAAAATATCAAAAATCTCACATAATCCATGGGTCTAGGAAATATAATTTGTTCTGAGTCATAAATGAAATTTAGAAAGGACTCAAGCAATACCACTTTCAAATAGAGCCATTCAATTCAATAACTAAATATTTGTGTTTCCACAGTTTGTGTGATTGTTACTATTATTGGGCTAATGAAAACAAGATAACCTCTCTGATAATTTTATAGGTCAGTTAGCTATCCACAGATAAATATACCATATTTTTTGTTATTGATAAGAATTACACTCAACAAAACACTGATCTCACTAGATAGCAGGAGAAATTATATTAGAGTTTTCTGGTCAAATTAGGGTGAGAAAATAGTAATTTCAAATTTTCATCAAATTACTTCAAAATAAAAACTTCAATTTTGTTTTGTTTTGCTTTTATTGTAGACTTTTTCTTTACTTTTAAAATGCTCATATGCTCTGAAATTTTCTAAGAGAAAAAATACTATATAGTCCTAAAAATTATTTTATGACAAAGTCCTTTATTATCTAAATATTTTACCATACTATTATGCTATAAAAAGCACTTTGAATATTTTGTTATATGCCATATAACAAAGCATTTTGTAATTTCTATGGCTTTTATGTTCAAATAGCCATGTTACATGAAGGAAATTCACAATTCCTTCCTATCTGTATATCTGGCTTACTATTTTTTTCAAATAATATTTAGATAAGTGCTAATTAGAAACATTTTATAACACAATAGCTATTTGATGTGTGGTGATTTTTTTTTTAGTTTGAGTTTCCCCAAAGTTAAAGATTTAAGTGTAAGTATGTTCATCCCTCAGTATATGCAAGGTGTTGGTTCAGAGGACCACTATAGGTACAAACATCTGTGGATGTTCAAGTCCTTTATATAAAATGGGGTAGTATTTGCACATAACATGCATATTCTATCATATATTTTAAATCATCAATAGATTGGTTATAATACCCCCATCTAATGTACATGCCATAGAAGTATCTGTTATACTACATTTTAAAAATTTATATCATTTAAAAAAATTAAATGTTTTGTGTTCATAATTGATTGAATCTACAGAAGCAGAATGTGGATATAGAGAGTTGACCATGGTTTATGGTTTATTTGGAAAGGACAGTGAATACTAAAATGTACAGAATTGAGACAAGGAAGGGAAGGCAGGTGACAATGGGTATGCTCTTGAGCTGGCTACTATAATTATAACTGAAGGTTAATCCTACAGGGGAACCTGAGAAAATTATGCCTCCATGTTGTTCCAGGCATGAGATTGTTAGAGCGGTCATATTTATACCTATACAGTAAATAATTTTTTAAGGATTCTCTGGAGAGTTGGGAGTGGAGAGTGGTAAGGGAGATTATTTCCTAGTCACTTCTGGGCAAATAGGCTATGGTAGTACTAACCAACAAATCTGTCATTACAGGTTGTTTACCACTTATAATAATAACTTTCCAAATTGCTAATTCCATGTCAGAAGAATTTTCAAGAAAAGTGAACAAAAATTCATTACAGGGAGTAAAAAAGTGTTGAAACAGTGGAAAATAAGGAAAGGTACTATCAGTGGTCTGGAAATGTTGAGAGACTTCTAAAAAATAGAAAGTAGATGTAATGGCATTAACAAAGGAAATTAGATCCCAAATTGTACAAAGAGGCTTCTTGTAGGCAAGACTGGTTCTGTGAAAGTTTCAAGCTCAGAGACAGATTATAAGGGAATATAAGAGGATCCCATAGTATATACCAGAGTGACTGACTAAAGCACTTCATTTAGAATAGCTATGTTTATTGTTCCCTTCCATGCTTTACTAGTGCTGAGAATCTGACAGCCAATCTGAGTATTGAAGCTAGAAAGGAAGAGCAGGGCTCAGATTGTCTTCGGTACTCAGAAGAGGTAAGTAAGCTCTCAAAGTCAGATGACACCCATATTGGGAGTATCTTACCTTTTCCTTCCTTCAGCCAGGCAAATTATGGTGAAAAGGTGAGGCTGGAGACAGAAATGCTAAAAGCAGTGCTGAACACAAATATAAATTATTTAATATTTGAGGTAAAGTATAATATTATGGAAAGTAAAACTAAAGCAACAGTAGGTTTAACAGTCCCCTCTATAAAAGTGGGGAAAGATAATACTACATTACTTAAGAATAGAATGAACTATAAATTACCAAGGAACATTGAATCCAAGAATTGTTTCTCAAGGCAGATTGAATGGATAAATGTTGCAAAGTAAGAGAAAATACTTGAGTCTCGGAAAAAATTTTATATATATATATATATATATATATATATATATATATATATATATGCTGTTCTAGTTAGATTTATTTATTTTTTAAAATTTATTTTTAGTTGTAGTTGGACACAATACCTTTATTTTATTTATTTTTATTTTTTATATGGTGCTGAAGATCAAACCCAGGGACTTGCAAGTGCTAGGCGAGCGCTCTACCGCTATACTCTGGTATATACTTTGGGATCCTCTTATATTCCCTTATAAACTGTCTCTGAGCTTGGAACTTTCACAGAACCAGTCTTGCCTACAAGAAGCCTCAACCCCAGCACCCCTCTAGTTATATTTATAAAGTGATAGAATACAGGAAATTTGGAGGAGGAAAATAAACTAAATCATGGAAGAATATTTCTTAGACCTGAAAAAAGGCCTGTCCTTAAGAATAAACTACAGTTAGATGGCAAATAGGATGAATGGTAACTACTCACACGAGGATATATAGTGGCAAAATGATGAAATATGAAAGATAAAATATTTGGTCTGGGGTTGTGGCTCAAAGGTAGAGCTCTCGCCTAATACCTGCAAGGCCCTGGGTTCAATGCTCAGCACCACATAAAAATAAATAAGCAAAATAAAGGTATTGTGTACAAGTAAAAAATAAATTTTAAAAAACAAAGATAAAATATTTAAATGGTTTCATATAGATACAAAACAAAAAAATGAGCTAGAAGCATCCAGAGCCCCACCGAAGAATCAATTTTATCACTGCCATATTTCTTATCTACAACATCAGATGCCTAAAACTATGGAATATGGATACTTGATAATAAACAATAATAGCCTAAAGAAAAAAAGCACATCAACATTAAACACAGTCAAATTTGTTAGGAATGGGATATAAAATCCATCAGATGCCTCATGGATTTAAAATTTGTAGTGTTACTTAATCTTGCTGTAAACCTGTGAGGTGAATGAGACAAGGACATTTTAGCAAGAGAGAGACAGATGCTGTATATAGATTTATAATACAAACATATCTATTAGATATCATAAACTCTTGTCCTATTCATTTTTAATATAGCTCATTATTTCTAGACTCATTCTTTGGTGACTTCACTAATTTTTGATTACCAACTTTGATTAGTGATTTCAGAACATATTTAACAAGTGAAGTCAATAAAAATTACTGAGCACCAGCTGTCTGCAACAGAACTCTTCAAATACTAATGATTTTTAGGCTGTCCACTTATTTGGCACTTAAATATATTTTACCTAGGATCTTAACCAGCTTACAACAACCTGGTATTTCAAATCAAAATTATCTCACTTCAGAAGTTGATGAGAGACTTACTAGTTTCCCAGTTTTAAAGATGGGGAAATTAGATTACTTAATGTCCTACATCTTGATTACATTAAAATGATGACTAACTGGAATCCTGGTCTCCTGTTTTTCAAAATAAGTTCTTCTAAGAAAAATAGCCATAAACTACAGAATGAAGGAGAGATTTTCATTTTTAGAAGCAGTCACAAGGAAATTTAGAAAAAAAATTGACACATGAGTGATGTTATGAATAATAACTGTAAAAATTACACAAGCCATGGAGCATGCTGTCATGACAATTTTAGCCTGAAATTTCAGATTAAAACAACAGCACAGTTATATCAAATTGACACGGTTTGGATTTCACATTTAGACTTTGAGTTTGGGGGAGCTTGCAAAGATATTATTTATATAGTATAATATCACACACACACACACATGCATACAGGAACACATAGTTATACACTAAAGAAAGAAGAGAAATGGCAAGGCATTTCTATAAATATAATAAAGTAACAAAAGAAAACAAAGCAGTTGTAAAATTATAATTTAAAGCATAGATTGATATTCCCCCTCAAAACAAGGCTGATTCAGATGCCATAAGGTTGCAACTGATGCTAATAGCATGGATTAGAGGCAGCCATAACCCTGAATGAAAATAAAGAGGTGTAAGAAAGAATTCCCACTCTAAATGAATGCTTAAGCCAGAAATACTGATTATCTAAGGAAAACCAATATCATTGGTAGAAAAACCCTAATATATGATAATATTCATGCTGGGGCAGTGGGAACATTAGAGTAAACTGTATAGACCTAAAAACCAATTAATGTAATACCTTAAGTAAACAAAGAGTTCAGGTTCTTCATATTGTTAGAAATTATGATAATAGATGAGTAAATAATCAGTAAATAGTTATAAGAAAGAGAATTTGGTGTTTTCAAAAATTATATTGAAATAAAGATGTTGGCATAGGTTTTTTCCTAGAAGAACACAACTGAAGAATAAATTAATTGGCTAAAAGTTAAGCATAAAAGTATTTGAAATAGCTTTAAACAAAAACTTTTGGGGGGGGGAGTACTGGGGATTGAATGCAGGAATGCTTAACCACTAAGCCACATCCCCAACCCTTTTTAATATTTTAGAGATAGGGTCTCACCAAGTTGCTTAAGGCTTCCTTAATTTGTTGAGGTTGGTGTTAAACCTGTAACCCTCCTGCTCTCAACCTCATCAGTCACTGGGATCATAGGTCTGTGTCATCATATCTGGCTAAACGAAAACATTTTTTAAATATGAAAAGAAGGGTTGGAGATATACACAGATCCAGAATTTCCAGAATTTTACAATTAAAATTTCTGAATGAGAAGGTAGAAGAATTATGGGTCAAATATATTTAAAAAAAAATCATGAATGAAAATTTCCCAGAATTGAAAGTATACATGGATCCTGATACTGGAATAAACAATAGTGTTTAGGGTAGGACAAATATTTTCAAAATTGTGCTCACCTACAACCTGTGATTTCATTTCATCATCAAGGAAAGATGAAATTTCTAGAGCAAAACAGTGGTAGAGATTGTTAAATTCCCCTAGAGAATGGTTAAAAAGTCTCAACAAACATATAAATATTTTCCAAGTAAATAATTTTGATCTTTTAATACATGTGGCAGTTGGTTTGGTACACTTGTTTTTTTTCTTTTTCCTTTCAGAGTAGAAAGTAATGTTTAACCACATTAAATGTATTTAGATTTCTTTTGAATCATTACATTAAAATTGTTATAGTAGGGTTGGGGTTGTGGCTCAGCAATAGAGTGCTCACCTAGCATGTGCAAGGCCCTGGGTTTGATCCTCAGCACCACACAAAAATAAATAAATAAAATAAAGGTATTGTGTCCAACTAAAAAAATAAATATTTAAAAAATTGTTATAGTAATTGAATGATGATTTACTATTTGACAGCTTAAGTTATAGATTTGAAAGGTTTTTCTCTAACAAATCATCAGAAAATCTTTTTAATGAATGGAAGCATCATAAAAGTATATTCTGAGTCTTACAATCTTATTTCTCATATATATTAAATGTTGTTTCTTCTTCCATACCAGGACATCCAGTCAATTTATTTACTATGACAATTTCTTCTACTTTTATATCTCAAATATTGATGTTAAGTTTAGGAAAAACAACAAACTACTAGAAATATCCTCACAAACAAACAAATGAATTACGTGTATTACCTCCTCAAAATTGGGAAGGGAAAGATGTATATTATATAGCACACTTAAAAATATATGGTTGTGTATATAGTCATGTGATGCTCAGGGACAGTAAACATAGTCTTATTTAAATCACTACTCTTGATGCCTTACAATAAAATACCTGTCACATGGTGGGCATACCATAAAATTTTGCTGCTCATTTGAGTAAGATGACTATATGAAATTAGTCTTAAAAGAAAGTTCACAGATATTAAACTAACAGAATGATAATTAAAGTCAAAATAAGATTTTATATTCTTGATTATCTTATAATGTTCTACTGTAGAGTATTGAAGTAAAATGACATCAGAGAAATTCTATAGAATTATTGGAATTATTGGCCTACTTTCTTAAAAAATAAGTCATGAAAGACAAAAAGCCCTCTTTCCAAATAAAGGAGACAATAGATATAATACCTGAACATATTTGATATGGATACTGACATAAGAAGAAAAAGAAATTGTGTTTTTGTTTTACCTATAATTGATATGTAGTCTATTAACGATATCTGAAAAAGTCTATAGACTAGATAATAATAGTTTCAGTGCTAATTTTCTGATTTTGATAATGTACTATGGTTATGTGAGAGAACGTATTTTTATCTTTCAAAAGAAATACAGAAGTAATTAGAAATAAAAAGGCATTATGTCTACAACATAAGAGCACGCAACAGAAGATGCAGCAATATATCAACATTTTTTTAAAAATTTGAACCATTTTGCTGTGTGTGTACAGATGTATATTGTGGTTTTACTTGCATTTCCTTGATGACTGCCAAGGTTGAACATTTTTTTAAAAAAATATTTATTTTATTATTTTTTTTAGATATAGATGGACACAATACAATGCCTTTATTTATTTTTTTTTAATGTGGTGCTGAGGATCAAACCCGGGTCCTGCCCACGCTAGGTGAGTGCTCTACCGCTGAACCACAATTCCAGCCCAATTTATATCAACATTTGAGGAATCTAGGGGAAGGCTACACAAGAATTCTTTGTTATATTCTTGCAACATTTTTTGCAATCCTGAATTAATTTTATAGGCTAAATGGAGGAATTTTTATTCATTTTATGATATTGACAGGATTTTGAAAAGTATAGAATTGACAGTGAATCTATTACTAAGATATTCAGTGCTACTCTGTGCTATTATTATAAGAATTCCAAACTTCAGTGGGTAAGGATGCTGCTGTGTAAATGTAAGAAATGATGTATACATATATAATTATAAGAAAAACAATAACTTAGAAGAAATCAATGGTAGTTTTGAAGTATACATCTCTCACTTTTCTTGCTCTGATAACAAGAAAAATTTTATTAGTTTTAACATGAGAAATATCCTATTACTTTCAAAGAACTACTATCCTAGTGCAATGAATTAAGTATAGACCAAAAACTTAGTCCCAAATGACAAAAATTTATAAATGGGACAATATTCAGGGAGGAAGGAAACAGAATGCTTGCACGGTTTTCAATAGCAACTGCTGAAGCTATAGAGCAAATCTGCAGTTACTGCTTTTTCCTCAATGCTGTGGCACTGTTTTCACTAGGGTTCCAAGGGGAAGAATTGGCTCCTTGCCAGTTTCTGTGTTCTCATCCAGCTGTTCAGGCAGTGAAAGGATTTAAGTTATAAAGGCTGAGGTTTGGGCAGCCATGCAGTTTGCATCCAAGACATAAGTAAGCACTTGCAGATGATTTACAAATTTATTTAAAATGACAATCCTCGGTACTGAGAGGGAAGAAAGACAGTGTTCTTGCTTAACTAGCAAAATGATCGATAAACTAAAACCCAAGAGATTTTCCTTAGTACATCTTATTTCCACCCCATTTTATCTCATTGTTGCAATTGTCTGAATTTTCAAACTCAAAATTTGTCAGTGTAGAAAAACTATTATGCAAATTTACTAAATGTTTCAAAAAGCAAATATTCTTAGTTTTGTATAGTAATTATATGAAGTGACTACACAGTTCCTATAGATTTATTGATTCTTCAAATTTTAAAATCAATAGGCAATTGGAAGCATTGGAATTTTTAAAGCATATTTAACTCCACTAAGCTCTTAGAACAGAACTATACATTAGCAAGTTTAATGATAAAATTCAGGAGAATGTGAGATTTTAGGGAAAAAGTATGAAAGCATGTAGAAGCATTAAGAACTATATTACTAGGTTTCAATTAGATAGATAATGAAGAAAAATTTATATTTCTACATATACAAATGAGTTACTGAAGAATGATTGTGGTTCACTTATTTTGGAGACTTGCTTATTATTTGAAGTATCCCATAACTTTGAAAAACTAAAATAAACTGAATCAAAATATTAGAATATAATATGCCAAGTGAATACTCAAGGTATGTGCTTCTTATTCACAAAGACAGCGTATAATACACATACCACATTCTTCTAGGTAAAAGAGGGCAAATCAGTGCTTACACCCAATGTAATCACCCATTTTTGTACTTCATTGTCTGATTTTATTTAAAAAGTAAATGAAAAAGAAAAACACTAAAATCTCAGGTTGTGCATAAAATTGGCAATGGTTATGTCTAATGAAAACTCAGATGACCAAAGAAGATAATCTACCTGAAATATTACATAGAAAAATTATTTCAAGGACAAGAGATAACTACTTGTTGTTTCAAAATGTGACTAAAAAGCTAACCAAACATTTCTTTTAAATGCTCTATTTATATTCAATTTAAGGTACAAAATTTACTTGAACCCAATGATTTTTGTAAACATGTTAACTATACCCAAGAATGGTCTAGACAGTAAATGAAATTGTTGATATCTCTCTCTCTCTCTCTCTCTCTCTCTCTCTCTCTCTCTCTCTCTCTCTCTCTCTCTCTCCCTCTCTCCTCTCCTCTCCTCTCCTCTCCTCTCCTCTCCTCTCCTCTCCTCTCTCTCTCAATCCTGGAGGTGGGCTTGATTTTGTCTGCAGTATTGTGACAGTACCCTTTTATTTCTACCTCAATAGAGAGATCTTGAACTTAACATTATTTATACATGAGACTTCCATACTATTTTGATGTCTGTAAATAATTTTCTTTAAAATATTTCATCATAGACTAATGGGACGTCATTTCTAATGGAAAATCTATACTCCACAATAGCTCAACTGACATTTTATCTGTAAACTTACACTTCAGTGATAACTACTACAATCATCTTGGCTCTCCAAATTTCAATTCCAAGATTTTTGCCAAATCTCAACCTGAATGTCAAGATGGGTTTTCATTGTTAAAATTCAAAATGTTTATTATTAGCACAATGACTTTCACCTTGGAAATTACAAATTTTCATGATACATAGTTTAGTTAAAGTATTTTTCAGATATCTTCAATGTTAAAATGAATATTACATAATAATGTAGCAAGGACCATGCCTATAACATGATGCATTGATCCCACTTCAGGGTATATATCCAAAGGAAATTAAATCACTATGTCAAAACCAATATGTCTCTTGTGTTCATTGCAGCATTATTCACAATACCTAAGAATAGAATCAACTTAACTGTACATGAACAGATAAAAGGAAAATGAAAATTGCTACATATACAAATGGAATACTATTCAAGAAATTGTTATTTGAAACAATATTGATAAATTATGGGACTATGAAGGGGAATTATGTTAGATGAAACAAGCCAGGCACAGAAATACAAATATCACATGATCTTATTTATATATGGAATATAAAAATGTTGAACTTACATAAGTAGAGATTCAAATGGTGGTTACTAGGGGTTAGGGAGGGTTGTGGTAGTTTAGAAAAATAAATAATTATTTTTAGATATACTCTGTTTTAAACTAAAATGATATAATAATGCAGCAAAGAACATACCCATAATAGGTAGCACCTGAAACATAATCTCTCTAAACAATTCTGTGTCCAAGCTAGACACCTCTAAATTTTTCTGTGGTAACCTAAGACTAATTCTGCCTGTGAAATTTTTGTAAATTTGCTCAAAACAAACAATTCATGAAAGTAATGGTTGAAGCACCTGGAAATTCATTAAACTTTCTAAGCAGCATTGTTAAAGAGAAAGCCATGTGGTAGAAGAGCATTGTGAAGAGTAATTTATAGAGAAAGAGGAAATATTGACAACAGTTGATTTGTTTATAAATTACTTTGCTAGTCAATTTTTTTTCTATCTGATACACTGAATACTATCCATCAGTCCCTTGCTCTAATAAAGACTTCTATGCAGGCATCATAACAAGCTAAGCAAAGTTTCTTTAATCTGTGCATTATATCTTTATTCTTAAAATTAAATGGAAGAAGGGAGACTGTGTTAGGCAGTTTTTGAGCAGCTGTGACCAAAATACCTGGCAAGAACAACTTAGAAGAGAAAACAGTTATTTTGGCTCATGGTTCAGAGGTACATTGGCTCATGGTTCAGCCAAATACATTGCTCTGGGCCCAAGGTGAGGCAGCACATCATAGTGAAAGGACATGACAGAGGGAAGTTGCTAGTCTCACAGTAGCCATGAAGCAGAGAGAGGAAAGGGTAAAAGGTCTACAGGGAAGATTCACCTTTCCTGGGCATGTCCCCAGTGAACCACCTCCTCCAGCCATGCCCCATCTGCTCACAGTTACTACTTAGTCAGTCTATTCAAATTAGGATGGACTGATTAGGTTATAACAATCAAATCACTTTACCTCCAAATATTCCTGCATTAATGCATTAACAATGGCACTTTAGGGAACACCTCATATCCTCATATCCAAGCTATAACAAAGGCAATTACAAAAGAGAGAAAGCGAAGGAGAAGGAGGAGGAGAAAGAAAAGAAGGAAGAAAGGAAAGTAAGCCTCGCTAGGGAGATAATAATGAATAAAAATGATGGAGAAATGCTGATTTTTTGTAATTTGATATATGCCAGACCATAAAGATAAATTTCTTTGGTTAATCTAGTATTTGCTTACATTTAAATGTCATAATGGCACTACTAGTTTTTTCTCTAAGGGTATATAAATGTGTCCATTTGCTAAGAGTCAGTGAACAGTATAATAAATGGTTCCCATATTGGAATCTGGTTCCCCAAGTTAACAGAAGCAGCCCAAATTTCACTGATTACTTCCTCCAGAATTTCAGACATAAAGTCTCAGCTATTATGTGTAGACATCCCCAGATGGCCTGCATCCCTGAAGTTTGATCATTTCCAAGGCCAGTAACTACAATGGTTCTCCCACACCTGGAAGCTAATGAGTAATGAGCACTATTAAGGCTTATTTCAAATGTAAAAAAACCTTGAGATAATATACTAAATTGTTCGGAAGGTTGTTTTCTTATTGGAATGCTACAGGATTTTCTTTAGCATCATTGCTGGAGTTCCTGCCTTCATCCCAGTGCCAGTAAAAATGAGGGTGGAAGAACTTCCAGTGTTGCTGAAAACCGGACGAGACTTCGGCTGAGAACCGGACAAAACTTTGGATCAAGCTAGCTGCCTGCAGAACTTACCTGGACTGTGACTTAAGTTAGCTGCCTGCAGAACTTACCTGGACTGTGATTTACCTGAACTGTGAGTTAATCTATTGAGACACTGCTTTACCTGGACTGAGACAACAAACTGTAATCTACAACAAATTGTAACTCGGTATCTTTGCTAATGGTGTCATTGCTGGTATAATTTTTCCAAGGGCTTCTTGCATGGAGCCATCAATTGGCTTGGTATTGTGGCATTTTGTATCCTCCCCTTCTGCTTATAGCAGATTGTTTATGATGTTTGTGTAAAAACCACTATGGTTGATATTTAAATTAAACAAAAGGGGAAAATGTTAGAGTCTGTAAACAAGTCAGGATGGCACCTGGCATTTTGCCAGAGAAATGTTAGAGTCTGTAAACAAGTCTGGATGGCGCCTGGCAAAATGCCAGAGGGAGTGGTTTGTGAAGTAACTCCACCGAGTCATTAAGTGTGGAGATTCCTTATTGGTTGACTGCTGTATCTAGTTTATGCTAATTAAGATAAGCTGTGTGGAATGTATAAATACCATTCCTGTCCTACAATAAACGGCTCCTACTCCTGCTGTATCAATCTACACAAGTTGTTCGTCACCCCCCGGCTATTTTGCTGCAGCCGACCCCCGGAATTTTTAGAGAGAGAGAGAGAGAGAGAGAGAGAGAGAGAGAGAGAATTTTAATATTTATTTTTTAGTTCTCGGTAGACACAACATCTTTGTTTGTATGCGGTGCTGAGGATCGAACCCAGGCTGCACGCGTGCCAGGCGAGCGCGCTACCGCTTGAGCCACATCCCCAGCCCCCTTTAATCATCTCTTTATGTTTATATATACAAAGAAAAATTACAAAACAGATATACTTAGAGGTAGAAAAATAATTTTAAAATATCTCTTTGAATGCTATATAAAATAACTTTAGATTTTTAAAACAGAAAAAAGTCACTTGAAGATAAAGTATTATTAAAATTGAATATAGATTAAATGTATTATTAGTAAATTTTAATATAATCTTTAACTATCACTGCTATGCCATACTGCCTGGGACTAAGAAAAAATTCCATCAAGTTATAACATGTTGAGGTATGGCTATACCAACATCCTTAGACTTAGGATTAGTAAAAATTCTTCACAATGGTATCTGTGGAAGTTCACAATTTGCATCTGTGTCCCCCAAAAGTTCATGTGTGAGATAATGCAAGAAAGATTAGAGGGGAAATAATTGGGTTTTAACTTAAGTAGTGCATTAATCCACTGATAGGATTTAACTGGGTGTTAATTGTAGGCAGGTATCATGTGGCTAAAGGAGGTGGGTCATTCAGGGCTTGCTTTGGAGATATATAGTCTCTGGAGAGTGGAGCTGACACTCTCTGCTTCCTGGTGGCCATGTCCTGAGTCACTTTCCTCCCCCACACTCTTCTGCCATAATGTTCTGCCTCACTTGGGAATAGAGCAATTGAGCCTGCTGTCTGTGGGCTAAGACCTCTGAAATCATGAGCCCCAAATAAATTTTTCTTCCTCAAAAATTATTCTTGTCGGGTCTTTTGGTCACAGCAGTGAAAAGGCTGACTAAAATATCATCCAACTATAGAATATAATGTTGAATAATGAATTATAGGTTATAAGGTTCAGATGAAAGAGATTCCATAGTTGATCCTAACTTCCTTGGATATCAAAAATGGAAACAGTTCCTCATTATGTGTATTGACAGATATGTGCACTTTTATATTTAAAGAATTGAGGAAGGAACTTGAAGCAACCAGATGTTCTGGAACATTGCTGTACAATACAAATGCAATGGAAGCCACATGTAAAATTTAAAATTTGATGGTGATCACATTTGTAAAATATAAAATATTATGGATGAAATTATTACATATTATTTTAACTTAATACATCCAAAGTATTTTATAAATTTTTAATCAATACTAAAATATACTAAGAAATATTTACCATTATCCTTTTTATTCTAAATATTTGAAATCCAGTGTATACATTACACCTACAGTTTATCTCAATTATAACAAGCCAAGTTTCAAGTGTCCGATAGCCATATGTGTCTAGCATAGGTTCTCAAACTTTAGTGGCATTGTAATTAGCTGGAGGGCTAATTGCTAGACAGCATTACAGAGTTTTTGATTCACTTCATCTAGGATGTGTCCTGAACATCTGCATTTAATAATTTCCTAGATGATGGTAATGTTGGGGATGGCATTTTGAGAGCCACTAATTTGGAGAATTCGCTGAGCTATTCACTTTACTTAAAGAAATTTCAGTGCAATCAATTCTTTAACTCTTTGAGGATTACATGTATCAGGATAAGGAAAGGAAACAAGAATAATACCCCCCTTCCAAACCTTTTTAATGACATTCTTTCTCTTGGTATTATCATTAATGTATTTTTTCACATTAAATAAATTGCCATCTGTGCCATGTGATTAGAAAGGTAAGAAACCCTGAAGAAATAAGTTTTCCATTCCTAATCTTTCACAGTTAAAATGAAATCTTAAAAATAAATATGGGAGATAACTTTTTGTCAAAAAGCCTGCAATGATTTCCCAAGTTTTCTATGAATTATTTCTTATTGAGAAGATTAATCATTTAAATACCATAGGAAAGAAAAGGCAGCCTGGACTCCAGTAAGGGTAATTAAAGTCCAAGCCTGTTTAAAAGAATACTGAATGAAAAGACAGCTTTAGTTGAATGTAAAGAGCACTGACTTTAAGTTATGATACTTAGGTTTAATTTTCTAGTCCACTCTTAGTAGCTGTGCAAGTTGGAATAAATTAGTTGAATACCTAAAATATCAGCTTTTTATTTTATGATATTGAATGGATAATATTATTGGTAACATTTAGTGAGGACACAGTATACTTTAGGCAGTATACTTAATATAAATTGAAGCCTCACTTCTTAAGCATACAAAATAGTAAATTTTTAACATTTATTGAGCACTTATTATGTCTATTGTGTTATCAAAATATATTACCATTATATATCCAATCTTACAACTAATTCACTGTGCTCTTTTAAGATGAAAACAAAACATATGAAAATTTACTTTTACAAGCTTAGATGCTGTATTTTAGTTTCACTGCAGACACCAGAATTTTAGAATTAAGAATATTTACAGAATGAAGGTAAGAAAAAAATTTCCAACCTATTTGAATTATATCACAAGTGATCTCATTGTGTTAGCATAGAAATTTGTGTTACAATGATGTTTCAAATGTATGTGGATTTTGCAGTCCAAGAGGGTATATCCACTTTATAGTTCACTATCTGGGGCTTCTGAAGTCCTTGGTGATGCCTTGCTAGGAAGAAGAGATAAGAGAATGTAGAGAAGGAAAGCTAGATAATTAACCACTTTGGCCCCAAAGTCTCTTCTGCCTCATTCTGTTGACTAAAATTAGTTATTTGACCAATTTAAATGCAAGAAAGGTTCAGAATTTCAAGTGTGCATGGCTACAAGGGATTACCAACAATGTCTAGTATATAAGTTAAAGTCGTTATTAGGAGGTTCTGGTATTTAAATTATAGTTTCAATAGCATAATGAATCATTTTGGGTCAAATTTGAGAGGCATGTTATCTGAGTTAACAGCTCAGCATAGTGACTTTCTACGTAGTGTTTTTTTGAAATTGTTATTATAACACAGTCTTCAGAGAGCAGAATATCATTCTCTTGAGGGTAAAATTTTTCAAAGTTTTCCACGCACAAATTGTGTATCTCATTGTTCATTCATTTTAATGGAGGTTGTCATAAATAAATACCCCAAAAGTGGCATAAAATGGACAGAAAGAAATAGCATGGTCTCTGTTCACAAAACTTTTGTGTAGAAGATTCCAAGGAATCTATTAAGACAAAATATTTGCCAGACCTAATGAATAAATGTATCAGTCATAGACTTTAATATCAGTGTGCAAAATTCAATTACTTTATGGGCAATTCAACTGAAAAATAATTTAAATTACAATTTTAATTACAAATAATGCCAAACAACAAAGTGTTTACAAATATATCTAATGAAAAAAGTGTGATATTTTATACCAAGTACAATATTTCATTTAGGAGATCTAAATAAATAGAGAGAGATAATAGGTCTTGGATAGGGGAGCTGATTATTTAAAAATCCATTAATTTCCATATTGATCCATCAATTCCATATAATCTAACTGAAAAGTACAGCAACAAAATTTCAGTGATTTACAAAGAGAATGTTAAATTTGTTCAAAAATGCAAAAAGCTCAGAACAACCAAAATAATTTGAATAAGAAGAACCAAGCTGGAACACCCACATTACCCAATTTTAAGCCTTATTTTACATCTACAGCAATTGTAACAGTGTGGTTTTGGCATAAGGTAGATACATAGAATAATGGAATCAAATAATCCAGAAGTACTGATGCACATATATATTCAGTTCAATATCTTTTTGTATAGATGCCAAAATATTCAAAGGGAAAATAAATTCTTCAACATATATTTCTGGAACAAATATATATGGCAAATACTGAACCTTGACCCTATATTAAAGTATACACAAAAATTAATAAAAATTATATCACACATATGATTATAAGAGGTAAAAATATGAACTACTTACAGGAAGATAATATGTTTATAATTTACAACTAAAGAAGTATTTCTTGAATGGCACATAAAAAGTCCTAGGTATAAAGAAGTAAAATCATAAATAAGAATTAATCAAAATAAGCTTCATCAAATGATATTCTAGAGCATTCAAGCCAAACCAGAAATGGGCAAAATTCTTAGTATTGCATTACCAGTGTGATAGATTTATGAAAGTATATAAAGAACAACTAGAATTCTATAATGAAAAGACAATATACCCAAATAGAAATTGGCCAAAGACTTCAACAGACACTTTATTAAGGAAGATAGTTTTAGAATCAATAAATGCATGAAAAATGTACTCAACTTCATGAGTCATCTAATAAATACACCAAAAACCTTCAGATAAGTAATAGGCCAATAGCAAAGTGGTGGAGTAAGTAGTTCCAATTTTCTGTACCCTTACAGAAACATCAAAAACTAAAGTGGGAAACAACTATGTTGGAAGTTTATAGCAAGAAACTAAATTCTGAATAAAGAAAAAGGGACTTTAACAAGTGGCCAACAAATATGTGAAAAAAAGGTCAACATTGTTGATAATTAGATAAATGCAAATCAAAACTACACTGAGATTATATTTCATACCAGTCATGATGGCAATCATCAAGAATACAAAGAATAATAAATGCTAGAGAGGATATGGAGAAAAAAGGAACACTTTTACACTGTTGGTGGGACAGCAAATTAGTACAGCCACTTTGAGAAACCAGAATGGAGATTTCTCAAAAGACTAGGAATCAAACCACCATATGATTCAGCTATACCACTCCTCACTCTGTACTCTTAAAAATTAAAGTGAACGTACTATAATCATACACACATACCCATGTTTCTAGCAGCACAATTCATGATAGTCAAAACTATGGATCAGCCTAGGTGTCCATCAAAAGATGAATGGACAAATAAAATGTTACACACACACACACACACACACACACACACAATGGAGTTTTATTCAGCCATAAAGAAAAATTGTATTATGTGATAATCAAAAAGAAAAAAGACAAGTATTGGTGACATGGAAACCTAAGTGTCTACTAATGTATGACTGGATAAAGAAATTGTGTACATATTCACATTGAAGTACTAAGCCTTAAAAAAAGAATGAAATTCAGTCATTTGTGACTAAAAGGATAAACCTGGAGGATATTATGTTAAGTGAAATAAATCGGGCAAAATATGATAAACACCATATGATCTCATATGTGAAATCTGAAAGTTGAATTCGTAGAAATAGAGAGTAGAATGATGGACACCAGGTTCCAGAGAGGTGGGAGAGACTGGGGAAATGTTGGACAAAGCATAAAAAATTTCAATTAGATAGTAGGAATACATTAAAGGAATCCACAGTGCAGCATGGTGACTGTATATTGTATACTTGAAAATTGCTAAGAGAATAAATGTTGTGTTTTCACTATAAAATATAAGTTTGTACATTAATATATATATTCATTAGCTTGAATTCCATAATGGATACATATATCAAAACATCCTGTTTTACTCCAAAAGTGTATACAATTTTATTTTTCTATTAAAAAAAGAAAGAAAATTTTATGTGTGCCCAGGCAAAGATACATGTTCAGAAAATATCATGGGCTGAATGCTAGGCTCATTGAAAGCCTGGATAAGTGATAAGTGTTGAAGAACACCAGCAGAAACAACCTGCCCATACTGGCAGAGGTATTTTTGTTTTACTGTTTTATAAACTTCTTAAATTCAAGAAAATCTTTGTCAAAATAGTAGAGACTTCAGTGGTGATACATGACATTGAATACATACAAGCTAAATTAGAGGACGATTACAACATTCAATATTAACAACAAAACAGTAAACACTGGGGAAGGAAGAAATTTGATTCCAAAGATACTACATTATAATTTTAAGAGTCTAATTTTCAACAACAAATCACAAAATATACAGAGAAAAAGAAAAGCACAGCCATTGAATATTTAGAAACTGTATTGAATCCCAGATATTGGATTTACTAGACAATGACTTTTAAGTTGTCTTCAATATACTCAAAATGCTAAAGGAGAACATGAAGAAAATATAAAGGAGCTCAGGAGAATAATGTATAGATAATATAAGATTATCAATGTAGAAATTATATTTTATTTTAATGGTACTGGGGATTGAAGCCTGGGGTACTGCACCACTGAGCTACATACCTGGCACTTTTTTATTTTATTTTATTTTTAAATTTTGAGTCAGGGTCTTGCTAAGTTGCAGAGGCTGTCCTCAAACTTGTGATCCTCCCAAGTTGCTGGGATTACAGGTGTATTCTACCACACCCTTCTGAGATAGAATTTTTTTAAGTAGAAATTCTGGAGCAGAAAAGTTCAAAAACCAAAATGAAAACAAAATAACTGGAGGCATTCAAGAGGGGTTTTGAGCAGAAATAAGAGAATCTGAGCTTCAAGATAAGATAATCAAGATTGTAATCTGAAATAAAATGGAAAAAATGAATGAAGGAAAGAATATGGAATTTCAGGGAATACTTATGGGACATCATCAAGTGGGCTAATGTATGTATTATGGTAATACAAATCAAGATAAGAGAGGGAGATAAAATGGGGCAGGAAGAACATTTAAAAAAACAGTTGTCAAAAATTTACTAAATTTATCAAAGGTTCGAGCTTTATAATCAAAACTTAAATTTCATTGAAAATTAAAAATTTTATCTTTTCTGCTTGATTTAGTCTCAAAAACAATATGTAGAAAACAAAATAACTCTATTTGACTTTTTAGTTTTCTCTTTCTTTTGTGAATCTATACAGAGCACCACTTTTCCTCCTAACTGACAAAATATGCTTTCTGAACTCTTAAGTTTGGGCTCACGAATTGATAGAAATAAGTGCAAAAGGGCAGTTGTGGTATGTTATGGCTTTTGGAAGATGACCAAATTTAGTTAGTGTTTTCATGGGGTGCTTTAATTGTAAGCTTCTTAGAGACTTCCCTGCTGGAAACTTTGAATGTAAATTCCTATGAGGTTGATTGTTAATTTTTTCCAGTATACTTTTTTATAAATCCAACCATAAGCTCTTGCGCATTCAGAAGTCCATTCCCTACAGTATTCTATTACTTTCCCACTGTGGCTTCAAATATTGTAAGATATCCTTTCAAAGACAAAAAATAAATAAATAAAAATTAAAGATAATGTCATATAATTCTTTTCCTATCACCCTTGCCCTTAGAATCGATTTGCTCCAAAGCAGCCCTCTTCAGTTTTAGCCCTCTACCATTGGCAATAGCCAGAACCTCCTACCTTTAGATTTATCTATAGAGAATCAGACAACAGTCTAATATTCCCCCAAATCACAGGATGTATATCAGACACTCTAGCTGTCACTTTGAAATATCTCAATGGGCCTAATGTGAAGAGGTATCATTGACTTTCTTTTTAAATAGTTTAATTAACATGTAATTCATATACCATACAATTAACTCATTTAAATATACAATTCAACGACTCATGTGTATTCAAAGATGTATTAAAACATCACACAATTTTAGAACATTTACATCATTCCAAAAAGAAATCTGACACCCTTCAGCTATTGTCCTTTATCTCCTTGCCCTATAACTCTACCCCAGTGTTAAGTAACCACCAAACAACTTTCTGTCTCCTGACTTTCTTATAAGTATAATCATTAGTATGTGGTAGTAGTTTGTGACAAGTGTCATTTTACTTAGTATGATGATTTCAACATTCTTCTGTAATATACCATGTATCTTTAGATCATGATTTGTTATTCATTCTAAAAATACCTACCTTGTGATTAGAATAATTAATCTGTTAATGTGTAATATTATTGCTGATACAGATTGATTTGTCTGACAATTTACTTTTTTTTCTAGATAACTAATGTCTTTTTGTACCTATAGTCCTCATTTACTACTTTAATTTGCATTGAATAGATATTTTGTAATGTAACATATTGATCTATAGTGTGTGTATGCATGTTCTTGCTTGCTTGCTTACTTTGTATTTAGCATATACATCCTAATTAATCATAATTGATTTCAGATTTATACTATATTACTGCCAATAACATATAGAAAATATTTTCCTATCTAGTTCTATTCCATTTCCCCCTTTTGTGTCATTGTTATTATGCAAATCACATCCATAATGTAACTAAAACAATAATACTTTTGTTATGATTACTAATTTAACATCTATAATCATTCCTTTAGTCCATTTCCACTTTGTTTCCATCCACTTCTTTTGTACTGTTAGTAACAAATATTTCACATGTGTATCACATTTGTATGTAATGCCAACAATACATTATATGCATATGATTTTATAAATTGCTATTAAATATTACAAAAGAGGAAATGAGTAAAATATGCATTCATAGTGTCTTATAATAATATAGCTACCTTATTCCTTGTTCATATGAATTCATAGTGCTGTCTTTGGTTACTTACATTCAGCCTGAAGAATTCCCTTTAATATTTGTAATAAGTTGGTTCTTCTTGCAACAAATTATCTGTTTTTATTAATCTGGGACATAGCTTTACTGGAAATAGAAGCCTCAATTCATAGATATTTTTTTCTTGAGTACTTTAAACATGTTATTCTACTGCCTTCTGGAATTCATTGTTTATGCTATAAAGCTATCTACTAATCTTTTTGGAGCTTCCTTGTAAATGTGTAATTTTTCTCACTGGTTTCAAGATTTTCTCCTTGTCTTTGATTTTTAGCATTTTTATAATAATGCATCTGTGGGTTTTCTGTGTTTCCCCTATATTCAGTTTCCCAGATGAATAGCTTTTTTCCCCCAGTAGGCTTGAGAAGTGTTTAGTCATTATTACTTTGAATATATTTTCTGATCCTTTATTTCTCTCCTCTTATTTATTCTCATTATTTTTTTTTATAATCTGATACTCTTTTATGTACTTTTTAAATTATACATGACAGTGGAATATGTATTTTAACATATCATACATACATGGAGTATAAATTCCCATTTTTGTGGTTGTACATGATGTGGTACACTGGTTGTGTATTTATATATGAACATAGGAAAGTTATGTCTGATTCATTCTACTGTCTTTCCCATTCGCATCACAATTCCTTTCCCTCCACTCTACCCTGTCCAATCCCATGAACCTCCTCTCTCCTACCACCTATTGTGAGTCAGCATCCACATATCACAGAGAATATTTAGCCTTTGCTTTTGGGGGCATTAGCTTAATTCACTTAGCATGATAGTGGGTGCATTAATGTTATCCCACAATTCTCTGAGTCTCTGTTCATTTTTCTTCATTCTATTTCCTCTTTGAATTTCAACTTGCAAAATCTCTGCAGATTTATCTTCATGTTTGGTTTATTTATTCTTCTGCCAGTTCAAATCTACTGTTGAGTCCCTCTAATAATTTCTTTTTAAATTCATTTATTGTACTTTCATTTCCAGAATTTCAATTTGTTTTTAAAACTGATTTCTATCTCTTTATTAAAAATCTCTACTTGATGTGACATTGTCATTCTACCTTCTTTGACATCATTAATCATGCTTACATTTAGTGATGTGAACATATATAGCTACTACTTTAAAATCATCTTTTGTTAAGTCCAACAACTGGTCACTCCTACAGCAGCATTCTTTTGTTGTTGGAAACTACATATTTTGTTTGTTTGTTTTTTGTTTTTTTGGTATCTCTTTTTTTATTTTTTTAATTGGTTGTTCAAAACATTACAAAGCTCATGACATATCATCTTTCATATATTTGATTCACGTGGGTTATGAACTCCCATTTTTACCCCAAATACAAATTGCAGAAACACATCAGTTACACATCCACATTTTTACATAATGCCATATTAGTGACTGTTGTATTCTGCTACCTTTCCTATCCCCTATCCCCTACTATCCCCCCTCCCCTCCCCTCCCATCTTCTCTCTCTACCACATCTGCTGTTATTCAATTCTCTCCCTTGTTTTTTTCCCCCTTCCCCTTCACAACCTCTTATATGTAATTTTATGTAACAATGAGGGTCTCCTTCCATTACCATGCAATTTCCCATCTCTCTCCCGTTCCCTCCCACCACTCATCTCTGTTTAATGTTAATCTTTTCCTCATGCTCTTCTTCCCTGCTCTGTTCTTAGTTGCTCTCCTTATATCAAAGAAGATATTTGGCATTTGTTTTTTAGGGATTTGCTAACTTCACTTAGCATAATCTGCTCTAATGCCATACATATCCCTGCAAATTCCATGATTTTGTCATTTTTTAGTGCTGCGTAATACTCCATTGTGTATAAATGCCACATTTTTTTATCCATTCATCTATTGAGGGGCATCTAGGTTGGTTCCACAGTCTAGCTATTGTGAATTGTGCTGCTATGAACATTGATGTGGCAGTATCCCTATAGTATGCTCTTTTATGGTCTTCAGGGAATAGTTTGAGAAGGGCGATAGCTGGGTCAAATGGTGGTTCCATTCTGAGCTGGTTCCATTCCGAGCTTTCCCAGGAATCTCCATACTGCTTTCCAAATTGGCCGTACCAATTTGCAGTCGCACCAGCAATGTACAAGTGTACCCTTTTCCCCACATCCTCGCCATCACTTATTGTTGTTTGACTTCCTAATGGCTGCCAATCTTACTGGAGTGAGATGGTATCTTAGGGTGGTTTTGATTTCCATTTCTCTGGCTGCTAGAGATGGTGAGCATTTTTTCATGTACTTATTGATTGATTGTATGTCTTCCTCTGAGAAGTGTCTATTCAGGTCCTTGGCCCATTTGTTGATTGGGTTATTTGTTATCTTGTTGTTTAATTTTTTGAGTTCTTTGTATACTCTGGATATTAGGGCTCTATCTGAAGTGTGAGGAGTAAAAGTTTGTTCCCAGGATGTAGGCTCCCTATTTACTTCTCTTATTGTTTCTCTTGCTGAGAAAAAAACTTTTTGGCTTAAGTAGATCCCATTTGTTTATTCTTGTTATTAACTCTTGGGCTATGGGTGTCCTATTAAGGAATTTGGAACCCGACCCCACAATATGTAGATCGGAGCCAACTTTTTCTTCTATCAGACGCATAGTCTCTGATTTGATATCAAGCTCTTTCATCCATTTTGAGTTAACTTTTGTGCATGGTGAGAGAAAGGGGTTCAGCTTCATTCTGTTGCATATGGATTTCCAGTTTTCCCAGCACCATTTGTTGAAGATGCTATCCTTCCTCCATTGCATGCTTTTAGCCCCTTTATCAAATATAAGAAAGTTGTAATTTTGTGGATTGGTCTCTGTGTCCTCTATTCTGTACCATTGGTCCACCCGCCTGTTTTGGTACCAGTAGCATGCTATTTTTGTTACTATTGCTCTGTAGTACAGTTTGAACTCTGGTATCTCTATACCTCCTGATTCACCCTTCCTGCTTAGAATTGCTTTTGCTATTCTGGGTCTTTTGTTTTTCCATATGAATTTCATGATTGCTTTATCTATTTCTACAAGAAATGCCATTAGGATTTTGATTGGCATTGCATTAAACCTGTAGAGAACTTTGGGTAATATCGCCATTTTGATGATGTTAGTTCTGCCTATCCATGAACAAGGTATATTTTTCCATCTTCTAAGATCTTCTTCTATTTCTCTCTTTAGGGTTCTGTAGTTTTCATTGTATAAATCTTTCACCTCTTTTGTTAGGTTGATTCCCAACTATTTTATTTTTTTTGAGGATATTGTGAATGGGGTGGTTGCCCTCACTTCCATTTCAGAAGATTTGTCGCTGATATACAGGAATGCCTTTGATTTATGCATGTTGATTTTATATCCTGCCACTTTGCTGAATTCATTTATTAACTCTAGCAGTTTCTTTGTAGACCCTTTTGGGTCTGTTAAATATATTATCATGTCAACCGCAAATAGTGATAATTTAATTTCTTCTTTTCCTATTTTTATGCCTTTAATTTCTTTTGTCTGTCTAATTGCTCTGGCAAGTATTTCAAGAACTAAATTGAATAGAAGTGGTGAGAGAGGGCATCCCTGTCTTGTTCCAGATTTTAGAGGGAATGCCTTCAGTTTTTCTCCATTTAGAATGATGCTAGCCTGAGGCTTAGCATATATAGCTTTTACAATGTTGAGGTAAGTTCCTGTTATCCCTAGTTTTTTCTAGTGTTTTGAACATAAAGGGATGTTGTACTTTGTCGAATGCTTTTTCTGCATCTATCGATATGATCAGATATGATCATATGGTTCTTATCTTTAAGTCTATTGATGTGGTGAATAACATTTATTGATTTCCATATGTTGAACCAGCCTTGCATCCCAGGGATGAATCCTACTTGATCATGGTGCACAATTTTTTTGATATGCTTTTGTATTCGATTCGCCAGGATTTTATTGAGGATTTTTGCATCAAGTTCATTAGAGATATTGGTCTGTAGTTTTCTTTCTTTGAAGTGTCTTTGTCTGGTTTCGGGATCAGGGTGATGTTGGTCTCATAGAATGAATTTGGAAGAGCTCCTTCTTTTTCTATTTCTTGAAATAGCTTGAAAAGTATTGGTATTAATTCTTCCTGGAAGGTTTTGTAAAACTCTGCTGTATACCCATCTGGTCCAGGGCTTTTCTTGGTTGGTAGTCTTTTGATGGGTTCTTCTATTTCCTCCTTTTTATTGGTCTGTTTAAATTGTGTGTGTCTTCCTGACTCAATCTGGGCAGATAATGACTTAAAAAAATTATCAATATCTTCACTATCTTCTATTTTATTGGAATATAGGGTTTCAAAATACTTTCTAATTATCTTCTGTATTTCTGTAGTGTCCGTTGTGATATTGCCTTTTTCATCCTGTATGTTAGTAATTTGATTTCTCTCTCTTCTTCTCTTCGTTAGCATGGCTAAGGGTCTGTCGATCTTATTTATTTTTTTGAAGAACCAACTTTTAGTTTTATCAATTTTTTCAATGTTTTTTTTTGTTTCAATTTCATTGATTTCCGCTCTGATTTTAATTATTTCTTGTCTTCTACTACATTTGCTGTTGTTTTGCTCTTCATTTTCTAGGGTTTTGGGCTTCTAAATACCTAGATATTACCAAACACCCTGACCCAATCACCTGTTAATATTCCCCTTCAGTAGAGCAATCTTCCAAAGTAGCCAAGACATACTAACCCTCATACCATCATAGCACCTAACCTAAACATAAAGTCCTATGACCAAACAAAAAATCACTATATGTATATAGAATCCAGAAGCCTTTTATGAATTGAATGAATCAGCTTTAAAGTACAATAAAGCCCAACATTTTTAGGCATGGTCTCCCACCACAAAGGAGAGACCACAGAGATATACAAAACCAAAACAAATTTATAGGAGAAAACAGAAACACAGCAGTTAAACAGAGTTGGAAAGTAATGTGAACAACATGAAAAAACAAGGGAAAAAAAGAATATAAACAATTTAATATAAACTTAAATCTACAGGAGAACCTAGAGACATCAGAAAAATGGACAGAGAAAGAACTCAAGGCATACCTGACTCAGATGGAATGGAATCTTAGAGAAGTCATGAGACAGCAAGTTGAAACAATGAAAGAATACTTTGAAAACGAATTGCATAAACAAATTCAAATTGCAAAGAAGGAACTCTACCAGGAGATAGAGATTTTAAAAAAAAATCAAACAGTAATCCTAGAAATGCAGGAAACCATAAACCAAATTAAAAACTCAAACGAGGATATTACAAATAGACTAGATCAAATAGAAGTCAGAACATCAGATAATGAAGACAAAGTTTATCCACTCGAAAAAAATATAGTCAACGCAGAAAAGATGTTAAAAAATCATGAGCAATCCATACAAGAGATATGGGATGTCATAAAAAAACCAAATTTGAGAGTCATTGGGATATAAGAAGGTATAGAGGTTCAATCCAAAGGAATGAACAATCTGTTGAATGAAATAATCTTAGAAAACTTCCCAGATATGAAAGATGGAATGGATTGCCAAATCCTGGAAGCCTACAGGACCCCAAATATACAAAACCATAATAGACCAACTCCAAGACACATAATTATGAAGATATCCAATATACAGAACAAGGAGAGAATATTAAAAGCTACGAGAGAAAGGAGGCAGATTACATTCAGGGGTAAACCAATGAGGTTAACAGCTGATTTTTCATCATAGACTTTGAAAGTGAGAAGATCCTGGAACAACGTATTTCAAACGCTGAAAAATAATAGTCTCCAACCAAGAATACTGTATCCAGCAAAATTAAGCTTCAGATTTGACAATGAAATTAAAATATTTCATGAAAAACAAAAGTTAAAAGAATTCACAGCCAGAAAACCAGCACTGCAAGGCATTTTGAAGAAAATACTACAAGAAGAGGAATTGAAAAATAGCACCCAAAACTAACACTGGGAAGTATCTCAGTAAAGGGGGAGAAAAATAACCAAAGAGGAAAAACTAGCCAAATTAAAACAAATAAATAAACAAATATGGCTGGAAGAACAATCCATATCTCAATAATAACCCTAAATGTTAATGGCTTAAACTCACCAATTAAGAGACACAGGCTAGTAGAATAAATCAAAAAAAAAAAAAAAAGACCCAACAATATGCTGCCTTCAGGAGACGCATTTGATAGGAAAAGACATACACAGGCTGAAGGTGAAAGGTTGGGAAAATTCATACCACTCACATGGCCCTCGGAAGCAAGCAGGAGTGGCCATACTCTTATCGAATAAAATCAACTTCAAACCTAAGTTAATCAAAAGTGATAAAGAAGGATACTATATACTGTTAAAAGGAACCATTCACCAATAAGACATAACAATTATCAATATGTATGCACCAAACAATGGTGCTGCAACGGTCATAAAACTAAAACAAACTCTCCTCAAGTTCAAGAGTCAGATAGACCACGACACAATAATTTTGGGTGACTTCAACACACCGCTCTCTCCATTAGACAGATCCTCCAGACAAAAGCTGAATAAAGAAACTATAGAACTCAATAACACAATCAATAACCTAGACTTAACCGACATATATAGAATATATCAACCATCATCAAGTGGATACACATTCTTCTCAGCAGCACATGGATCCTACTCAAAGATAGACCATATATTATGCCATAGGGCAACCCTCAGTAAACACAAAGGGGTGGAGATAATACCATGCATCTTATCTGATCATAATGGAATGAAACTGGAAACCAATGATAAAAGAAGGAAGGGAAAATCCTACATCACATGGAAAATGAACAATATGTTACTGAATGATCAATGGGTTACAGAAGACATAAAGGAGGAAATCAAAAAATTCTTAGAGTTAAACGACAATACAGACACAACATACCGGAATCTATGGGACACAATGAAAGCAGTTTTAAGAGGAAAATTCATTTCTGGAGTTCATTGCTCAAAAAAAGAAAAAAAAAAAAAACAACAAATAAATGAACTCACACTTCATCTCAAAACCCTGGAAACTACATATTTTAGATAATAGATTGTAGCAACTGAAGACACTGCTGCTTCCCCAATATCCTTACTATCATTTGTCATTTGACAGTTGTTTGTTGTTGTTGTGTTGTTGTTAATGACTGGCTGAATGACTTTCTTAAAGTCTATACCCTTCTTACACGTACACTTGGTTAAGCCTCTGTAGTTGCTCCTCAGGGATACACAGGTATTATTCTGAAATGATAGTGGTACAACTCTCCCTGATCACATTCAGCTGTATAACCCCACTAATTGAGGGAAGTAGTATTATTATACTGTATTATTTTGTATTATATTGTATTATTATGCTGTATTATTTATTATATTGTATTATTATGCTGTATTATTTTCACTTTGGGACATGAATTTCACTACGAAGGAATTCAATTAAATTGTGGCTTCTTTACAGATTAGTTTCTGAAGTCAGTGTTTGATATTTGTTCTGACCACAGGAGGACTCCTCCAGTTGTGTTATTTCCAGGTACTTTTCTGTAAACCAGGTGATTTTTAGGCTAAATCTTCATTAGATTCAAGAATCTCCTCTCAAATGCCTTCTACTACATCCTACTCTGTTTATGAGAGTCCCTTTAGGTTTAACATTCTTCACATTCAGTGAAAGTAGTTCCTTTGGAAAGAGATTGGAAACTGTTATGGCCTGCCTCTGTCACCCAGGCAAAATTTCTGATCCACTCTTGCGCTAGTGTTGGGGAATAAGCCCAAAGACTCTCTGAGTGACTTCCCTGCTCTACAAGCTTAGTGCTTGGTGGAGGGAGAACAGTAACCTGAGATCCTCTCAGCTTGCCTTTTTTGCCATGGAATGATCACCTTGGGAGTTCTAAAGTGCTATCAGAATCTTAGTATTCTCAGCATATAACAACAAATACATAACTTTCATTCTAGGAATAGAGACTTCATGGAAAAGGGAGTCCCCAACTCTTGAAAACACTTATTAAACACTTGGCTATTGCAACAGGCAGTTGAGGGTAGGATGAGAAATGCAGAAGTCTTGCTCCTCCTGGGAAGAAAATATTCTGTCTGAAAGCTGAGTAGTAGTCAAAGAAAAAAGAAGCCTGTGAATTTTGGTAGATTTTCTTTAGTAGGTGTTTCTTCACTTGCTGTAGATGTTTCTTCATTTGCTGTTTGCCCTTAGAACCACTTACAGAAACTTTAAATGTTTTTTAATAATCTTCTTCAGTTGTGCTGGAGAATAGGTCAGAGGAGTTTCTCAGACTGTCATGTGAAAAGTCATTGATTTCTTTATTGCTTCATCTACATGAGAATGTGAGGGGATAGGATCAGGGACCAGTGAGAGTAATGTCAACACAATACAAAAAAAAAAAAAACTTTTACCAAATAAATTCCTCCTTCAATTCTTAAAATGCTAATATATACTGGATGTTCAGGATGAATTAAGGTTCCCAAAGAAAGCTTTTTGGCAACTTGTACATTTATCTACAATATCCTTCTGGAATGTAGAAATAGTTCCTGTGGATTTGTTTTCCACTTTAATATCATTTTAAGTTTATCTCCACTACCACACTCAGTGCCATGGCAGACAGCTGCATTACAAAACTGTAGGTAATGCTAACACCATAGTGCTATGAATGGTGTTCCTTAGAGTAGTGGCCTTTTATGGAGCCTCTAAATATTTCTTGCAAGCATAGACATACTTCTCTTGCCACTCTAATTCCTGAGATGAAATCACATGCTTTTCCTATCAGTTTTAAAGCTAGGCAAAAGTATAATTCTCCACAGTTAAAGATTATGTTAATTAGTGGAGATGGTTTCTTATGAATGCTGGAATTGGTGCTGATACAACCTACATTGGAGTAGAAGGAATATTTCAGTATAAACACATTTTTTAAAGGCAGATACTTGCTATTTTAAATCCCTTTTAAATCTCAGTATTGATATGACATACTACCATTAATTATAATGGCTTCAATAAATACCAATACAAATTAAGGAAAGCAACACAAATATTTTTTTATTGAATGAAAAAAGAGATGTCAAAATCATTTATGTTTTGTCAGAAAAATTGGAAAAAAGAAAAGAAAAAGAAACTAGAATTAGACCCTAAGGTTCCTGGGTCCTATAGTAAATATGTGAACCAAATATTTCACTGTCTATGCTGTGATTTGTACTAAATTTAAATGTCCTTTGAGTTCTGCTTTTATTTCCAAAGTAGAAAAATCCAAAAATCTCCAACAGTGGTGCAGCCTCAGCAGACAAGTACAGAATGTTTTTCTAGATAATGTGTCTCTAAGTATCAGCTAGCAACAGCTTTTCTATTTGTATCACAATTACAAGGAACTCCTTGAACTGAGAATTTTAGAGAAGTCATGCAAATATACTGTTTTAGAGAATCCATGGAAGGGAACAATTCTAAACTAATTTTTCTAATATGCTGCACATGAGACATAATCTTCTTTTATTCCCTTTCTTTTCTTTCTTTGAAAAGGAGGGAGTAAATGCTGAGTATTTTGAGATTTCTTGATTTCTTTCTGATCACTCCAAATATGCTCAAGTTAGGTCATCATTCTGAGGATCAACTGTCTAGAGTTTAGTTACTTATCCAGATTACTATTTTCTTTCACTAAGGGAATGACCAAAAATGAACTGTTTGTCTAACTAGCATTATTATAACAGTTCTAGAAACCTAATTAGTACACTGCTTAGATTAAAAAGCAGAAATATATTTGCATGGTTCCTGTGATTGTGTGATTGTTTTGGTTTTTATTTATTTATTTTCTTTTTAGTTAGATGATTCAGGGGAAGTAACTATGAAATTCAGCTTTTAGGCTGGGTGTGGTGGCTCATGCATGTAATCCCAGTAGCTCATGAGGCTGAGACAGGAGGAACACAGGTTCAAATCCAGCCTCAGCAACTTAGTGAGGCCCCGAGCAACTCACCAAGACCATGTCTCTAAATTAAATACAATAAAAAAAGGGCTGGGTATGTGGCTCAGTGGTTAAGTGTCCCAAACTCAATCCTGGTACCAAAAAAAGAAAAGAAATTTAGATTTTAGGGTGGAGGCAGGATGCATAGTATAATTAGAGCCTTAGTTTTTTCATCAGTACTTCAGGACAATATTCTATCCATTTTTCATAAAGGCCATTACATGTTGAAATACAATTTCACTTCAGATATCATTTTTGTAAAATCCTTGTTCAAGTACTGAGAAAAAAACCACATTTATAAACTAGTGTAATTCCTTCCTTTTCAACCATAGATTTTCTTGACATGACCAGGCACAACCCTTTAATAATTTTTACCCTTCAATAAGCACTGTAAATAAGATAAAATTACTTTTGTTATAAAAGAAACATAGAATTTCTCCAGGGAATGCCTATTAACAAACATAAAAAACACTTTCCTTGACAGATTTAACAAATTATAATACATTTCTATTTAGTAACCAATTCTTAGTAGACAGATTTGGAAAACAAACAAACCCTTGTCTACTTCTATATCAATATAAATACTCATTTCTAATTTAAATGGAGATGGAATCTTATTCAATCCACACTGTAAGTCAAGCTGTATCTTGTAGACAAATATAGTCAGATGTGTAATTTCCTTCTCAACTACTGCCACATGTTCAGGGATGGAGTTATTTTTAATGTTTTTTTAAATCAAATTTCTGAGACCAATTAACATATCTGAGTCTAAAGTTATCAAATACTGTAGGCCTTCATACCTACTCTGTGTACATATATGCACAAACATACTCATAGACAAGTTACATGTACTGACACATTTTTTCCAATTTGCAATAGATATGAATAATTTCACAGAAAGGAAGACAAAACCCCTGTATTGGAAGATTTAGGAAAGGCAACACTATCCACTCTCTACTGCCCTGGTACAGGGCACATTAGCCCAACTATGGTTTTGAGATTGTAAATACTGTAGAAATTGATCATTTTAGTCAGTTTTTGTCACCATTAACACAATACCACAAACTAAATTAATAAAATACGTTTATTTTGGTTCAGAGTTCTACAGGTACAAGGTTGACAGGCTACATTTGGTTATGGCCCTCTTGCTGGCAGAGTCATGAGATAGTGCAGGGCATTTATGGTAAAAGACAAGGAATGTGAAGTGTGAGACTTTTGGTCTCTCCTTCTGATGAAGCCACCAGGATTCAATCATAGGGTTTCTACCCTAATGGGATAAGAACAAAGAACAGGCAGACGGTGTAGATAGATGATCTGATGGAAATTGAATGCTAATACCTCCAGAATACTTCCCCCTCCTCCTCACCTGTTGCCAAGGTCACCGACCTCCAGGGAATTGTTCCTCCCAGCAAGGAGTTGTTAATAAATTCTCCCTAGGCAGCTCCCTGCCTGCCTTTCTGGGTAAATATGGAAAATAGGGAGAGTTACCCTCTGGATGGCTCCTTTCCCACCTTTTGACCCCATAGGTGAGATAAGAGGAGGAAATCTATAAGAGGTCAAGGCACACCCTCTCCCATGGGCACCAGCTCTGGTAACCCTCCTCTCAGAAGGAGAGTCTCCCCCTGCCCATACTTTAAATAAAACTTTTTGCTCTTGTCTCAGCATTTCTCCGGTGTTCAAACTTCAACACATGGGGGAAAAGGACCTGACTTATTTTCAGGATCAGTATCACTAACAACTTTATCTAATGCTAAGCACCTCCCCCAGACCCTCCTCTAAACCGATAGTCAAATAAAATGTCCTCTCTCTTCATCTCTCACAATGGGGATTAAATGTTAACATATAAACCTTGTGGAACACTCAAACCACAACCAAACCAAACACTAATTCAGTATCAAATATTAATACCATACCAACCACTCTGTGAAACAGGTCATATCTAAGCAATTACTTATCCTCTCAATCAAGTGACCAATAATGTTTCTGAAATGAACACCTAGCATTCTTCTTATTACTTGTTTTTAGAAAAGAGTTTTATTGGATCAAATTTATTTTTAAGTTAGATAGGACTTATACACTAGTACTAAAGATTATTAAATAAGTTCTATGTTCAAGATTTTAGAACATTCTGGAATAATTCATGCTCTTTATTACTTTTCTATTTTATTTATATTCTTTCATTTTATTGTGATAAAAATATATCATAATATTTACCATCTTATGCATTTTAAGTATATATATAGTAGTATTAAACATATTCATATTGTTGTGAAAGAAATCTTGCATATCTGAAAGTCTAAACCCATTAAAAAACTACCCTTTCCCCAACCCCTGCTAATTACAATTCTACTTTTTGGTTTCAATGAATTGACACCTTACATGAGAGAAATTATATGGTATTTGTCTGTTGCAACTAGAGTATTCCACTTAGCATAATGTCCTCAGAGTCTATCGATGTTGTAAACATGTGGCAACCTTGCTTAATTTTTAAGGCTGCATAATGTGTCATTGTCTGTATTTACAACATTTTGTTATTATTCTTAGATAACAGAATGAACATCTATTTCTTTTGTTTCCACCTCTTGGCTATGGTGAATAGTGCTGCTGTGAACATGGTTATGAAAACATTTTTTGACACCCTGATTTAAATTATTTGGAATATGTACCCTTTGTGAGACTTCTACATGATTTGGTAATTTTATTTTTAATTTTACAGTGAACCACCATACTGTTTTCCACAGTGGTTTTACCATTTTCCATAGCGGATGCATCATTCCTCCACCAGTACACAATAATTGCAGTTTCTCCCCTTTTTCATAAATACTTACTCTTTTCTGTTTCATTTTATTTTTATACTGACCATCCTAGTGGGTGTGAGGTGATATTCCATTGTAATTTTGATTTGTATTTCTTCCTTGACCACACCTATTTCTGTGTATCTTATTGTTTTTGCAGTTCTGGTAAACCAAATTGTTTAATCCGGAATAAAACTCTTTATAATAATAACTTCTACTTTAAACAAATGAAATTAATTTTATTTTATAGCTTAAGTTATTTCAGATTTGAAACATGCTTCCATGTTTTAGTCTTATTTATTGGGCTACCTTGCAATTCCAAAAAATATACAAGATGAATTCCACTTGCTTCTGTGCCACTTTAACTAGATGCTCTATGTGCAAGATTAAACAGAAATCCTTTAGATTTATTTTTATACTCAGGCTTTTCCTTCACAATCTTTGCCAAATTACAGAAATATAATGGTGGTTACTTTTTCATAAGCAACAGGGTGTCTACACCATTGATTATCAAGTGGTTCTGAAATTCCCACTGCTCATACTTTGTTCTCACAAGACTTTGAGCATCATAAACTAACTACAAATATGCATTCATCATCAAGAGAAGGATCTCCTTTTTCTCCTTAAAGAAAATCACAACCTAACATTTTCTTGTCTGTTTCTACCATAATGACTCAGTATGCAAAGCCATATGTTTAAGAGTCAATCTTAACAATCACTTTTTTTTTGTCAAATGTGCACATACACACACAGACACACACACAACAAACACACACACACACATACAAACATAGTAATCAAAGTTGAGAAAAGAAGTATTTCCACTAGCCATTTTATGTTCTCTTCTTGATTAAGAACATACTGTAACTGAGAATGGGCCTTTTTCTGTCTTTAACAATTCTAAAGGCTTGTGTCAAAGAAACACAGTAAAGATGAGTAAATTTTTCTTTCTTTAAATTTTCATATGATTTTTGACTCACTTAAGATATTAATATTAATTTTTAAGATCAAAAACTTTCTATCTGACCTCTTAATTTTGTTAGTGATTGTATTCATTTACCTTTCTGTTTGTCTCCTAAAGCAATGAGTTTATTGAATGAGAAATAAAATGTTCTCAACCAAAATGCTTGTCAACTTGACTACTTTCCCTCAAAGAGTTACAATCCAAAGAAAGTAGACCTTGGACTTAATGACAGTATTTCATGGTGATACAGATGCAATTAATCTGGCATACAGTTACTTGGGAGTGCATCTTTTTTTGTTGTTGTTGTTCTTATTTTATTTTATTTTTTAAATTTTATTGTTTTTTTTTATTGGTTGTTCAAAACATTACAAAGCTCTTCACATTTCATACATTAGATTCAACTGGATTATGAACTCCCATTTTTACCCCAAATACAGATTGCAGAATCACATCGGTTACACATCCACATTTTTACATAATGCCATATTAGTAACTGTTGTATTCTGCTACCTTTCCTATCCTCTACTATCCCCCCTCCCCTCCCCTCCCATCTTCTCTCTCTACCCCATCTACTGTAATTCATTTCTCTCCTTATGGAAATGGAAGGACACCCTCATTGTTATACAAAATTACATATAAGAGGCTGTGAGGGGATTGGGAGTGCATCTTTAAAAATTCTGGATTGGCAGGCTATTACTTTAAACAGGATAACTATTAATAGGTAAGAGACCTTGAGGGGAAATTCAGGAAACAGCCCAGTCTCTTTTTGAGAACTGTCAGGACTGCAATTGTGTATGTATGAAAAAAAGGATGGAAAATCATTCACAAGGTATCTGGAAAACAAAATTGGTCTTTCTGAACAGGGAGAGAGTGAGAGAACAAAATAACATTTATTCAGCACTTACTACAAGACAAGCACTGTTATATTTGTTATGTTATTAATTTAAATCCTAACAGGAGTGTAGAAAATAATATCATCTCCATTTTATCCAAAAAACAAACCAAGATTCACAGAAATTGAAGTCATATAAGTAGTAAATAGCAGCATTTAAATGTAAAATTGTTTGATTCTAACATCCCTGCATTTTTCCTACTTTTCCTATGAAAACATAGACCCTCCCTCAACAATATTCTTGAGTGAGCTATGATATTCTATAGAATAGCAATAAATATAGTTGAATTTGTTCTTCATGTAAAATTATTCAACAGTGAAGTTCTCAATTCCAGTTTATCAGTTCCCTTTAAAACCAGGAAATAAATACTGGTTTTTCAACTTGATATTATCTCCATATGACTACTATAATCACTTGATTTCATTTTAGAAACATTGAATCTGTACATGGAAGGACATAGGTATTGCATCCAGGTATCCTAAATCATTTATACTGATCTTTAATTTTGAAAGATTCCACTTTAGCTATGTTATGATTTTTAAATAATTTTTATTACACATAAATATGTTTTCAACTCCTAACTAGTTACATAACTGGAAATGAAAACTAAAACATAACTTTGATCATTCTAAGATATTAAATTACTAAAATTTAAAAATTCTAATGGTTAATGTTAAAACTGTGATCATTTAGACAGTTGTGTGCACTGTAAAAAAATATAAACTTTTCTGGAAATCTATAAGCCTGTACTTTAAAAACTGTTACCTTGGATACATCAACTCAATGTATAGATCAAAAATAAAAATGAATAGATATACAGGCCAAATTTATTCATTTTATAGATTGCAGCTTTACTGTAATTTTTAAAATGGAGATCAGTAACTGAAATAAAGGAATGGGCAGTATATCCTAACTATAAAGTGTCATATTATATAACTACAAAAATTACATATAAAATACAATTTAAAATGCTTCTGTTGTCTAACACGATTACATAATTCAACAGAAAATGCACAATATAGTTATTACAATCTGTAAGAAAAATGCTGAAAAGAAATTCTTAATAATGTTAATAATAAAAAACTCAGAAATATTAGATCATGAATAATTAGTAACATTTCTTTATAATTTGGGGAGATTTCTACCATGATGAGATCTTGCTTTTAATGAATCAAAATTTGTATTTTCAATTCTTCAAACCATTTTGCCTATAGTTTTTTAAACCCAAATGATTTATTGATGAGTTTCCTATTTCCCACATAGTATTCCTACGAGTTCTCTTAGGACTTTGAAATTAGTAATTATTCCTAATAGGATAATTCATATTGGGTTTGGATGTATTCCTTTTCAATTGTGGTTCTGAGTAATATATTTTTTTATTTGCATGTCATTTTAAAAACCATCTTTGTTGATGTGAATTTTATATAAACTAACTTTATCAATTTTAACTATACTATTCAATTAACTTTGTCAAATTTCATTTTTTTGTGCTTATTTTTTTTCATTTGCCAAGTTTAAGGTTAGTGTGTGAATAACACCCTCCTCCTTGCTCACAAATAAACATTTGACACTCACAATAACCCTAGATTTAAAATAATTTCTGTTTTGTCTTCTTCACAGTTCCTTGAAATGTTTAATAATCACCTTGAGGTTTCCAATATTGGTGGTAGAGCAAGTTTTATTTTTTCTTTAGTCATCCCCAGAGATCTAATTTGGTAAACCCACTCTTTACTTTGAAACTTAATACCTTCAGATGCCACTAAAAGTTGTTTCTTTGAAAATACCAGTGTTTGGTAACAACTAAAAATCTCAGGAGCCTATTTATGAGAATGAGGAGCACAGACAGCCAGTAATAGAGGTTACATAGATACATTACATTTAATAAAACAGATCTGAAATATTCATTTATTTTGAGGTTTTATGATATCATTCCCACATCTAAATGGTATCCTTCTAATCACCTTCAAACCTCACAAAATCTTTCCAGATGATCAAGCATGGAGGTGTGATAAAGCTGGCATTGGGTAATATTGTTTTGATTTGAATGTAATTTGTCCTCTAAATGTTCATGTGCTAAAGCCCTTGACCCCATTTTGGCAGTGTTGAGGTGAGGGAACCTAAGAGGTCAATGACAAAGAAGGTATGGCTATTGTCTTGGAGATTCAACTTACATTCAGGTGAACTCCATGTGCCCTCTGGCCTGCTATATGCAGAAACTTGTTTCAGTGGTCATCCTCGTGTGAGTACACTTAGAAAGGATCCAGGGCAGAGCACAGTGGCTCCCAATGTTATTTATTCCTATGGCTCAGATATCAATTTTCCCAGTTTGGGAAGTAACCAGAAATTTAGTGATATGCTTACTTGCTACTTCTTCACAGTCTTGGTCCCTTCTATACATGGTTGATTCCTTTTATACTTCTCCACAATGTTATGACAAAGCCAGGGGGTACTTATTAGGACACAAATGCCACACTGTTTGGATATTCCAAATTCATAAAACAAATAAGCTTCTTTGCTTTCCAAGTTTCCAGACACCAAATATTTTGTTATAGCAACACAGAATGGACTAAGACAATAAGATAAACTAGAAAACTGAGAATCTAAAACTTAGAAACTAGTAGTCACAATGAAAATAGTAGTTTCACAGGAATTTCAGGAATCCTCCAGATAGTTTGAGGCTATACAAGTATTGGATGCAAACTAAATCAATTTGATCCATACAGCAAGAAGTAGGGAGATTTGGAAAATGGGCCCTTTAGTACCTCAATAAATTGTGAAAAGACCTGGAGTAGAGTGGAGGTTACATAAGTAATTCTCCAAAATTTCCAAAAATAAAACCATAGAGACTGAAAATGTTATATACAATAAGATTGAGACAAACAAACAATTGGAAAGATTAATAACAAATACAGCTTCCATAGCAAAATCCCCAGAAAGAATTCTATTCAACCCCAAAAGACAAAGTCATAGGCTTTTGTGAGCATACAAAAGTAAATCAGCAGAAAGGGGGGGCAGTGTATTAAGGCCAATAAAATGGAATTGTTTTTGAAGTGAAAGCTTCAAAGAGATTTTTATTTTCAAAGATTTTTATTACAATAGTATATTTAATGTACTATCAATGAGAGTCCCCTACACTTCTATTTCCTGAGACTTCAAATTCTTTGAGCATTGCATTGTAAATTATGCTACTTTGCAAGAATATTACCACTGTCATGAGTTAGTGAACATTAAACATTTTCTCGTACATTTCCCCCCACTATCGTCATAAAACTATAGTTAAAGATCCACCAAATGACAAAATGAAGTGCAGAAGATAGTCCAGGCTAGATCTCTTTGTCTTTAATTATGTTTCTGTTTGTCTCTATAATTTTCTCCCTCCCTCCCTCCTTCTCCCTCTTCCCTCCCCTCTGCTCACTCTGTCTCTCATCTTCTACATTTCTACCAAGGTGATATTTCTGGCTCTCATCTTGGCAAAATTATGGAGTCCTAGAACATTAGATATATTATGAAACATTAAAATAAACCTATGGTAATTCCAACACCTTAAAAATCAGGAAATTTACCCCAGAATGTTCCAGTTGCTGATCAAAAGTCCACTAGTATGTGATTTGGGACTGAGGGGAGGAACCCCACTATCAAGAATAAATTTCAATTACAACTGAACTGAATGACATGATAATACTAACTTGGAACTCAAGGGCATCTATACTTTGAGGAAATATTGGACACTACAAATAAGGTTGTAATCTTCAGATAACTTACTTTCTTGAAATAAAAAGTTCTCATTTCATACCTGCAGCATTACAGAACAGGAAAATCTAAATAGAAAATGTACATTTCCAATGCTTTATAAATCATTGCCTCTCTTTGCTTTCTGTTTCTCTCAATTTTAAGGAATAGACTGACATCAGGGATGCATACAAAGACACACACACACACACACACACATTAGTCTCATTTTTCAGAATGCTAATTACTACAGAAATTCTTGTTAAAAATAAATATAATATAAATATTGAGAACACAGTCCTTCAGTCTTACTCCAATAATAATAAATTATATTACTTGAATTAGATTAGTTTTTTACTTTCGATTTTTAAATTTTATTTTAACTGACACATAGAAACATAAAGATTGTATATATTAGTGGATTAACATGGATGTTTTGATGCATATATACATTTTACAGTGTTTAAATCAGATTAAATGTATCTGTGACCTCAAACATTCATCATTTTTTATGGTTAATGCTTCAAAAATCCTTTCTTCTAGCCCTTAGAAGTATAGAGTACATTACTATTATCAATAGATAAATAATAATTTAGTAATATTTACAAAACAGTATGCTATTTGTTTATAAAGCCCCCAAATGGCAAACTGTTTGGTGTTTGGACATGATTCATTTTCCTTTTCATTTAAAATACCTAATGATAATTCATAGGAAGAAGAATACCTCTTCATGCCATTTTGACTTGATTCATTCATTTAGCAAGAAAACAGTGACAAAAAAGTTGTCTAAAAGTTTTGTTTCTGTGGAAACAGTTTCTCCCTCTTTAGTCTCAAAATGAACAGAGGGAATTTGAGGTATTTTTATTAATATTTATAAATACCAAGTTGCATACTTCTCCCTCTTTTTCTAAAGATATGTACGAGGTATGCGCTGCTAAATGGGATTGTCCCACCTTTGACCCTGAAAGCTTGACAGGGATACTATTTACTAAGCAAAGAAAAGAGCCTGATGAAAATATATTGTATACATGAGAACATTTATTTAAACTTTACATGAAACTGGTATATAATTTTTTATTATAAAAACTGATTACTAAAAATGAGATCCTAATGTGTGTATGTGTGTGTCAGTCAGCTTTGTGCTGCTGTGACCAATATACTTGACAAAAACAACTTAGAGAAGCAAATGTTTATTTGGGGATCACAGTTCAGAGGTCTCGGTGCACAGATAGACTACTCCATTGTTCTGGACATAAGTTGAAGCAGAATATCATGGGGGGATGGGTGAAGGGAAGTTGCTCCCCTCATGGCAGCCAGGAAGCAGATAGAGTGAGAAGGGGAGGAGCCACAGGGAAAATGTACCCTTTCAGGGCACACACCCAGTGGCCCACCTCTTCCAGCCACACTTCACCTGCCCACAGTTACCACCTAGTTTGTTTACTCAAACTAGGATGGACTGATTTGGTTACAGCTCTCACAATCCATTCATTTCACTTCAAATTACTACTGTGCTAATACAGGGGATTTGGGGGAACATCTCATATCCAAACCATAACAATGTCATTTGAACTTTCCAAGATCTCAGAAATTTTGGATAGTATGCTGAAAAATCCTTTTGTCAAATAATGCTGCAGATGACAAAGGCAACTTTGGATGAGTCATTATATTTTAGTAAATGACTATGAGAGTTTTGGAAATTAATGTTAATTGCTTGGTAGTGGCAATGATTCAGGTGAATTGATTTAAATTGATTATAACTTCCCATAATTTTAAATTAAAAATTTTGAATGGAAAAAGTAAATATATGAGTCATTAAGGTAACTGAACAAAACAGTGCTCACACACGTATACATATAAACACATTCACACACACGTACACCCTCAAAATCTTTTTAAATATCATTTGGCATCTTAATATGAGGACACATGATGAATATATAAAAGATACCATCAAATTAAATTTACAGTAAAGGATCTTAGTACATTAACTTTTATCTAAAAATTTTAAGACAAATAATTTCTCTTTAAGTGCAGAATTTATTTTTTACCTTTAATCATAAACAGCCTCTGACATAGTCACAAAGGTGATATTAAAGTTTGGTAGGTGTTTTTAGGGTTTTGTCATTTATTGTTCATTCAATGAGCCTGTATGTTTTACATTAAGAGAAATGTGATACAATCAATCAACAAGTACATGAAAAAATGCTCACCATCTCTAGCAGTCAGAGAAATGCAAATCAAAACCACCCTAAGATATCATCTCACTCCAGTAAGATTGGCAGCCATTAGGAAGTCAAACAACAATAAGTGCTGGCGAGGATGTGGGGAAAAGGGTACTCTTGTACATTGCTGGTGGGACTGCAAATTGGTGCAGCAAATTTGGAAAGCAGTATGGAGATTTCTTGGAAAGCTGGGAATGGAACCACCATTTGATCCAGCTATTCCCCTACTCGGTCTATTCCCTAAAGACATAAAAAGAGCACACTATAGGGACACTGCTACATCCATGTTCATAGCAGCACAATTCACAATAGCAAGACTGTGGAACCAACCTAGATGCCCTTCAATAGACGAATGGATAAAAAAAATGTGGCATTTATACACAATGGAGTATTACTCTGCATTAAAAAATGACAAAATCATAGAATTTGGAGGGAAATGGATGGCATTAGAGCAGATTATGCTAAGTGAAGTTAGCCAATCCCTTAAAAACAAATGCCAAATGTCTTCTTTGATATAAGGAGAGTAACTAAGAACAGAGTAGGGACGAAGAGCATGAGAAGAAGATTAACATTACACAGGGATGAGAGGTGGGAGGGAAAGGGAGAGAGAAAGGAAATTGCATGTAAATGGAAGGAGACCCTCAGGGGTATACAAAATTACATACAAGAGGAAGTGAGGGGAAAGGGGGATAAATATAAGGGGGAGAAATGAATTACAGTAGAGGGGGTAGAGAGAGAAGAGGGGAGGGGAGGGGGGAGGGGGGATAGTAGAGGATAGGAAAGGCAGCAGAATACAACAGACACTACTATTGCAATATGTAAATCAATGGATGTGCAAGTGATGTGATTCTGCAATCTGTATACGGGGTAAAAATGGGAGTTCATAACCCACTTGAATCAAAGTGTGAAATATGATATATCAAGAACTATGTAATGTTTTGAACAACCAACAATAAAAATTAAAAAAAAGAAATTTGAAATAAAAAAAGAGAGAAATATGACAATAAAAACAAAATATTAAATAAAAATGATAGCTGTCAATATTAATAATTTCCTCTGTGATTAAAACATGTGAGATATGAAGTTCAATGTTTGAAATTATATAATGTTACTTATATGGTAGTCACAAGACTTGTCAATAGATACTTGGACATTTTCGACTTAATTAAATAATTTGTCTTTAACTCAGTTTAAAAATGTCAAAACAAAATAACTTAGGAAAGTGTACCCTCTATCTGTTCCCTACATGTAAGGTTAGCATATAGAATATGTTTCTCTAGGTTCACTCACTCATATTATTTCACACAAAATATTACAAGAATTTCTTTCTCTTTTAACTCTATGAAGCCTTCCATATATCTTGAAATGCTCTCCATTCTCTTCATAGCAGCATTACCTACTCATGACTCTCCCTAAACATGTTTAATGCAAAACATGAAGCTTCAAATCAGGGATGAGTATGGAAGGATGCTATTTCTTCATGCTCAGTGTAATCCACACATTGTTCTATGAGCTAATTTGATTACCTATGCTTAGGTTAGATTGCTAATAATCACACTACATCATTTATTTTATATCAGGGGCTCAGGAGACATCTGAAACTCTACCCAAATTCTAACATACATAATCAGAAACTAGTGATACTGTTTTTGTTTTGAACCACATGAATGAAATAGAAATGTAACATACTGATCCTATTACATCTGTAATGAATACTATGAAGAACACTGTCTGTTTCCTTTCATTTGAGTTCATTTTAGGTCTTAATACCAGGCTGATAAACTACTCTCAGATCACAGAAAACATTGGCAAAATAGAGGTTGATTTTGACAAAAATTCTGTAATATTCACTAAAGCAGAAAAATTAAGTGAACAAGAAATTATGGTAGAAAGGGAAAAGAAGGAAGTTCACTTTATGTTTTCATAGAAATTTTATTTGTGTGCAGAAAAATTTAGATAAGTTGGTCATAAAAGATTTATCTTAAAAGATAATTGTGGTCTGATGTTCAAATAAGAATGAGCAGTCTATGCACAAGACTGGGCAAGCAGCAAATTTAAACAATGAGAATAGTAAGTATAAAAATCCTGACATGGAAAAAGGCTTGGCATACTCAAAAAATAATCTCAAGTACCTGAAATGTATTAAGTCAAGGGAAAATGGTGGGAGAATTTGGGGGACATGTAGGCTGAATCAGGTCATATAGGCATATTACAAAATATATTGTATTTCTTTCTAAATTAAATGAGAATCAACTCAGTATTTAATTGATACCATATCAGACATTTGTTTCAAGATATCAATATGTTGGTTATATGGAGAATTTGTGGAATTTGAGCAAGAATAGATAATTGAGTGTTATTTTAGTATTTTTAAATGATAGACAGTGATTTCCAGAACATATGAGTCTGCAGTGTTGACAAAGTGGATCGCTTTGAATATATTTCCATAATATATTATGGAAATAAAACACACAGACTTGCTGCTGAAATGGATATGAGATGCAAGGAGTAAGGAATGAGGATGAATGAAGACTGAGTTTTTTGTTTTTGTTGTAGTTTCTTACATTGGATTAAACTTTGGTGTAGTTGATTATTCTCATGAACAATGAAATATTTTTTAGAGGTGAGTAGCAAAAGCTCTGTTTTAGATATACTTTGAATGGTATATTGTAAGCATCCAAGTTGACATATCCAATAGATCATGATACATAAATATCTGAAATTCAAGGGATTGATCTGTAGGGGATTAAAAAATATTAACTCATAATAACACAGAGGGTATTCAAAACATTTATATTTGATGAGATCTTGTATGTTGAGGGAGAAGGTAGAAAAAATAATTCTCTGGGAAATATTTTCAGTTTTGGTAAGAAGCAAAAATAATGTATAAGTCATGATAAGTGATGTGCAGATAAATGTAATGGGAAAATGCAAAGAGAGGAGGACATTTATTTTTTAAAAAAGAAAAGGGTGAATTTTGGCAATGTTATCCTAGAGATATAATAACATAAGAATGGAGAAAAGAGACAAATCCATTAAATTTCACAACATGGAGAATGTTAATGATTTGTACAGAGAAACTTGAACAGAATGGTGGCATTATAAACTATGCTAGAGTGGTTTAACTAAAGCTTTAGGGACTTAATACAAAGCATCCAGTTGGATTAAAGATTTATCTAAAATAAAAAGTCAAATTATGGGACAGATCTAAGGTGGCAGAGTAGAGGTGAACCCATTACTGGCTGCTCTGTGTGGGAATCTGAGGGAGCAGTCGGACAGTTTCCCCCACAAGGGCTCCCATTAATGAATTTAAGCTTCTCAAGGCATTGACGGGATTCTAAACAGTGGATTTTTGCAAGCACAGTGCAGAACGCAGGGAAAGCGGAGTGGCTCTTTGCCCCAAAAAGAGGGAGAACAGCTCAGTGCCAGAGCCCACCACAGATGGGCGGAGTTTGAGTGCCTCAGCTCTCTGATAGCAGAGCAGAGATGCAGGGTTATTGCTACTTCAGGGCTGAAGCGAGCCAAACTGCAACCTGTGTCAGCGCAGGACACCAAACCAAGGACCAAGTTCTGGTCATAGCATAGGAACAGCCCAGCTCCCTCCACCTCACTGGACACCCCGGCACAGGAAACGGACAGTCTCCATCTTGGAAAATCTATCTCATCAACTTTTGGTGGGTGTGACTGACAACACCAATGGGCATCTGAACAGGTGTGTAATTCCCAGCTCCCCTTTCCCAGCTGGGATAACTCAAAACCATTCTCACCAGCTTTCAGTGGGCGTGCTGAAATCAGAGGGAATACAACAGAACATGTTGCCAGTTTCGAACTCCCCCTCTCTCCAGCTGTGATGACGTGGTGGCTATGCAACACAGAGATAGTGCCCAGTCCATCAAGAGCGCAGGGTGGCCAGGGCGCTGCCCTGCAGGAGTGAATCCAGGGCTATGGACAAGAGATACATCAATTGGGGCTTGGTGGGCAGGAGAGGGGAGAGGGATAGAGACCTGGAGCAACCCAAAGAGACTAGGATCAGAGAGGGTCCAGGTAGGTGAGGGAGAGCCGCCTCACACAGATTGCTTCCACCACCCTGAGGGCAAAGACCAAACCTGGAATGCACAAACCACCTACTGGAAGAGAAGAAATCAGAATTCTAAGAGGGTATTGTTTCTTTCTTTCTTTCTTTTTTCTTTTTCTTCTTTCTATTTCTTTTCATTCCTTTCTCTCTACCTCTTTTCCCCCTTTTTTCTTCTTATTTGCTTTTTATTTTTCTTCCTCCATCTCTTCCTCTCTCAACCTCCCAAGTGTTACTATTTCTACTATGTGTAATTTACTAAATGTAAATAAGTGTTTCTTTCTATGCTTCTTATTCTCCTCACATGTACTTGTCTACCCTAAAATACCTCCTGTCTACTCTCCTGCTAATAACCCCCTTCATTAGAGTTCTCCTCCAAAGTTGCTAAGATATATTAACCCCATACCCTCACATCTTTCCCCCTTAACATAATGTCCTACACCTGACCCTCAGTTCTCTATATGCCACCAGAAACTGTATGCCTTTGATGAAACTAATGATATATTTGAAATAATACTTGAATCCAATATTTCTAGACATAGAGACTAGCTTTAAATGTCTTAATAACAAAACTTGCTCATAGATGTTGTATTGTTGACACTGGGAACTCTTAACATTGTCCTTCCCCACAAAGAAGAGATTTTGGAACTATACAAGAGCAATATAAATCTATAGGGTAAAAGCAATAACACAACAGTCTTACAGAGCTGGAAAGAAATGTGAGCAATATGAAAAGATAAGGAAAGAAAGGACCACAAATAATGTGAGACAATACAATATTAGAAGTGGTAACATCTACAGCAGAAAAAATGTCAGATAAAGATTTCAGGATATACATGGTTCTGCAGTTTCAAGGAAGATATCAGACAACAAATACAGACAAAGAAAGATCACTTTGACAATGAATTACATAAACAAATCCAAGAAGCAAAAGATCACTTCTTCAGGGAGGTAGAGGTTATAAAAAAAAAAAAACAGAAATCCTAGAAATGAAAGAAATAATAAATAAAAATAAAAACTCAAATGAGAGTATCACCAGCAGACTAGACCACTTAGAAGATACAACATCAGACAATGAAGACAACGTATATCATCTCAAAAAATATGTAGACAGCACAGGGAAAATGATAGAAACCACGAGCAGAATATCCAAGAAATATGGGATAACATAAAGAGACCAAACTTAAGAGTTATTGGGATAGAGGAAGGTAGAGAGGTCCCAACCAAAGGAATGAGCAATCTGTTCAATGAAATAATATCAGAAAACTTCCCAGAAATGAAGAATGAAATGGAAATCCAAATCCTAGAAGCCTACAGGACACCGAATGTACAAAATCACAAGAGATCCACACAAAGACCAAGACACATTATAATGAATATGCCCAACATACAGAACAAGAAGAGAATTTTAAAAGCCACAAGAAAAAGGAAGCAGATTACATATAGGAGTAAACCAATTAGATTAATGGCTGATCTTTCAACACAGACCCTGAAAGCTAGAAGATCCTAGAACAAGATATTTCAAAAGCTGAAAATAATGGGTTCCAACCAAGAATCTTGTATCCAGCAGAATTAAGCTTCAGGTTTGAAGATGAAATAAAAACCTACCATGATAAACAAAATTAAAATAATTTGCAGCTAGAAAACCTGTACTTCAAAACATTGTTGGCAAAATATTTCATGAAGAGGAAATGAAAAATAACAAAACCAACAGTGGGAGGTAGTACACTAAAGGAAAAACTAATCAAAGAGGAAAACAAAGTCAAGTTAAATAACAGAAATAAACAAATATGGCTGAAAGTACAAACCATATCTCAATAGTAACCCTAAATGTTAATGGCTTAAACTCACCAATCAAAAGACATAGGCTAGTAGACTGGATTAAAAAAAAAGATCCAACAATATGCTGCTGATAGCAGACTCATTTGATAGAAAAAGACATACACAGACTGGAGGTGAAAGGTTTGGAAAAATCATTCCACTCACATGGACTTCGGAAGAAAGCAGGGGTGTCCATATTCATATCAAATAAAGTAGGCTTCAAACCAAAGTTAATCAAAAGGGATAAAGATGGACATTACACACTGTTCAAGGGAACCATACACCAATAAGACATAATAATCATTAATATATATTCCCCAAACAATGGTGCAGCTATGGTCATCAAACAAACTCTTCTCAAGTTCAAGAGTCAAATAGGCCACAACACAATAATCATGGGTGATTTTAACACACCTCTCTCACCAATGGACAGATCTTCCAAACAAAAGTTGAATAAAGAAACTATAGAACTCAATAACACAATTAATAACTTAGATTTAATTGACATATATATAGAATATATCAACCAACATCAAGCAGATACACTTTCTTCTCAGCAGTGCATGGATCCGTCTCAAAAATAGAGCATATGTTAAGTCACAGGGAAACTCTTAGCAAATACAAAGGAATAGAGATACTACCATGCATTTTATCTGATCATAATATAATGAAATTGTAAATCAATGTTAAAATAAGGAAGAAAAATCCCTACATCACATGGAGACTAAACAATTTACTACTGAATGAACAGTGAGTTACAGAAGACATCAAGGAGGAAATTAAAAAATTCTTAGAGGTAATTAGAACACAAACACAACATATCGGAATCTCTGGGAAACTATGAAAGCAGTACTAAGAGGAAAATTCATTGCATGAAGTTCATTCCTCAAAAGAAGAAAAATCCATCAAATAAATGACCTCACACTACATCTCAAAGCCCTAGAAAAAGAAGAACAAATCAGCAACAAAAGAGTATAAGGCAAGAAATAATTAAAATCAATGAAATCAAAACAAAAGAAACAATTGAAAAAAACTGCCAAAACTAAAAGTTGGTTCTTTGAAAAAATAAATAAGATCGACAGACCCTTAGCCATGCTAACGAAGAGAAGAAGCGAGAGAACCCAAATTACTAGCATACTTGATGAAAAAGGCAATATCACAACAGACACTATAGAAATACAGAAGATAATTAGAAATTATTTTGAAACCTTATACTATTATAAAATAGAAGATAGTGAAGGCATCGATCAATTCCTAAAGTCATATGACCTGCCCAGATTGAGTCAGGAAGATATACACAACTTAAACAGACCAATATCAAGTGAGGAAATAGAAGAAGCCATCAAAAGAATACCAATCAAGAAAAGCCCAGGACTGGACAGATATACAGCTGCATTTTACAAGACCTTTAAAGAAGAACTAATACCAATTCTCTTCAATCTATTTCAGGAAATAGAAAAAGACGGATTATTTCCAAATTCATTCTACAAGGCCAACATCACCCCGATTCCAAAACCAGACAAAGACACCTCAAAGAAAGAAAACTTCAGACCAATATCTCTAATGAACATAGATGCAAAAATTCTCGATAAAATTCTGGCAAATTGAATACAAAAAGATTGTGCTCCGTGACCAAGTGGGATTTATCCCTGGAATGCAAGGTTGGTTCAACATAGAGAAATCAATAAATGTAATTCATCAGATCAATAGACTTAAATATAAGAACCATATGATCATCTCAGTAGATGCAGAAAAAGCATTTGACAAAATACAGCACCCCTTTATGTTCAAAACACTAGAAAAACTAGGGATAACAGAAACATATCTCAACATTGTAAAGGCTATCTATGCTAAGCCTCAGGCCAGCATCATTCTAAATGGAGAAAAACTGAAGGCATTCCCTCTAAAATCTGGAATAAGTCAGAGATGCCCTCTCTCACCACTCCTATTCAACATAGTTCTTGAAACACTGGCCAGAGCAATTAGACAGATGAAGGAAATTAAAGGGATAACTATAGGAAAAGAAGAACTTAAACTAGCACTATTTGCTGACAATGTGATTCTATACCTAGAAGACCCAAAAAAGTCTATCAGAAAACTTCTAGGACTAGTAAATGAATTCAGCAAAGTAGCAGGATATAAAATCAACACCCATAAATCAAAGGCATTTCTGTATATCAGTAACAAATCCTCTGAAGGAAATTTGGAAAGCTACCCCGTTCAAAATATCCTCAAAAAAAAAAACTTGGGAATCAACTTAATAACAAAGGTGAAAGCTCTGTGCAATCAAAATTACAGAATCCTAAAGAGAGAAATAGAAGAAGACCTTAGTAGATGAAAAGATCTACCTTGCTCATGGATAGGCAGAATTAATATTATTAAAATGATCATATTGCCAAAATCAGTATACATGTTCAATATAATTTTGATCAAAATCCCAATGGCATTCCTCATAGAAATATAAAAAGCCACCATGAAATTCATCTGGAAAAATAAGAGACCCAGAATAGCTAAAGCAATTCTAAGCAGGAAGAGGGAAACAGGTGGTATCGCTATACCAGATCTTAAACTGTACTATAGAGCAATAGTAACAAAAACAGCATGATACTGGCACCAAAACAGGTTGGTAGACCAATGGTACAGAATAGAGGACACAGAGACTAACTCACAAAATTACAACTAACTTATATTAGACAAAGATGCCAAAAGCATGCACTGGAGAAAGGATAGAATCTTCAACAAATGGTGCTGGGAAAACTGGAAATCCATATGCAACAAAATGAAATTGAATCCCTCTCTCTCACCATGCACAAAAGTTAACTCAAAATGGATCAAGGATCTAGGAATTAAACCAGAGACTCTGGTTTAATAGAAGAAAAAGTAGACTCTAATCTTCATCACGTGCGGCTAGGCCCCAACTTCCTTAATAAGATGCCTATAGTACAAGAATTAAAACCAAGAATCAACAAATGGGATGGATTCAAACAAAAAAGTTTTTTCTCAGCAAAAGAAATAATCTGTGAGGTGAACAGGGAACCTACATCCTGGGAACAAATTTTTACCCCTCACACATGAGATAGAGCTCTAATCTCTAGGGTATATAAACAATTCAAGAAGCTAAACACCAAAAAAAATAATAATTCAATCAATAAATGGGTCAAGACCTGAACAGACATTTCTCAGAAGAGGATACAATCAATCAACAAATATATGAAAAAATGCTCATCATCTTTAGCAATCAGAGAAATGCAAATCAAAACTAGCCTAAGATATCATCTCACTCCAGTAAGAATGGCTGCTATTAGGAAGACAGACAACAACAAGTGTTGGCAAGGATGTGGGGAAAAAGGTACACTCAGTTGGTGGGACTGCAAATTAGTGCAGCTAATTTGGAAAGCAGTATGGAGATTCCTTGGAAAACTGCGAATGGAACCACCATTTGACCCAGCTATTCCTCTTCTTGAACTATAACCAAAGGACCAAAAATAGCATACTACAGGGGCACAGCCACATCAATGTTTATAGCAGCACAATTCATAATAGGTAAACTGTGAAGCCAACCTAGATGTTGTTCAGTGGATGAATGGATTAAAAAATGTGGCATTTATTACACAATGGAATATTACTCAGCACTAAAAAATAACAAGATCATGACATTTTCAGGTAATTGGATGACATGAGAGAAGATTATGCTAAGGGAAGTTAGCCAATCCCCAAAAAACAAATGCCAAATGTTTTCTCTGATATAAGGGGGGTGACTCAAAGTGGGGTAGGAAGGGAAAGCATGGGAGGAAGATTACCTCTAGATAGGGAAGACGGGTGGGAGGGAATGGGAGGAGGAAGGGGAATAGCAAGGATGGCCGAAGGTGATGGTCATCATTATACAAAATACATGTATGAAGATGTGAATTTGGTGTCAACATACCTTATTTACAAACAGAGATATGATAAATTGTGGTATAAAGGTAGATTAAGAATTGTAATGCAAAAAAAAAAAAAAATCAAATGAGGGCTGGGGTTGCAGCTCCATGGTAGAGCTCCTGCCTAGCATTTGTGAGGCAGTGGGTACCATCCTCAGCAACATATAAAATTAAAAAATAAATAAAAGTTAAAAAAAGAAAATATTAAAAATTAAATTAATGTCATAGGACATAGTAAATAATAGATCTATTCATAAACAATTTTTAAAAATTGGAAATAACAAAAGGATAGTATGCATCATTTTGCTATTGCATATTAGTTATACAGAATAGTGAATTTCATGGTGGAATATTTGTACATACAGATAACATACTTTGATCATTTTTACTCCCATTATCTCATTTACTCTCCCCTCCTACCTCCCCTGAGGTATGTATTCTTTTAATAATATACAGGAACAATTATCTGGATACAATTGTTAGGATATTCCAAGTATCAGGTATCATTTAATTCTCTAGTGATGTGCACTTGTTGAATTACTATTGATTATTTGTATTCGTACTCTGCAAAGTTAACTGTTAATTTGTATATTTTTATGTGATAGGGTTGTAAATGGTTTCTATCAGGCAGAACCAAATAACATGATTTTATTGTTTGGTAGGATGTTGGGTAGTCTTGCATCTGCATATAGCAATCTTATGCCAAAAGTCTTTAGTCTCAGTAAATACTCCTTAGTTGCTCCAATGTTCTTTAAATGAGATTTATCGTTCTACTAAGTGACTTTTTAATAACTTCAATAAATTTTTGATAAGTGTGCTTTTTTACATGTATATGTTGTATCAGTTTGTTATGGTTCTCCTAAACAAAACACCACAGATTGGGTGCTTAAACAGCAGAAATTTATTTTCTCACAGTGATAGAGGCTAGAAGGCTAAGATTTTTTTTTAAGAGAGAGAGAGAGAGAGAGAGAGAGAGAGAGAGAGAGAGAGAGAGAGAGAGAGAGAGAGAGAGAGGAGAGAGAGAGAGAGAGAAGAGAAAGAGAAATTTTAATATTTTATTTTATTTTCGTTTAGTTTTTGGCGGACACAACATCTTTGTTTGTATGTGGTGCTGAGGATCGAACCCGGGCCGCACGCATACCAGGTGAGCGCGCTACCACTTGAGCCACATCCCCAGCCCTAGAAGGCTAAGATTTTTGTGTGGGCAGGTTTGGTTTCTCCTAGGGTCTCTCTCCTTGACACAGATGGCTTCCCTCCTACTTTGTATTCATATAGTTTTTCTTCTATGACTTCCTGCCCCTGGTGTCTCTGTGTGTCCGAATTTCCACTTGTGATAAGGATGTCAGTTTGGATTAGGACCCACCCTAATGTCCCCATTTTAACTTAATCTCCTCTTTAAAGGCTCTATCCTCAACTACAGTAATATTCTGAGCTATTGTGTAGTAGAGCTTCAATGTAAATTTTAGAGGGACAGTATTTAACCCCTAACATATGAGAATCATGTTTTTAAAATTTCAAACTATACCTTTGTAATTTTAGAGGTTTCACAAATAAATTTTTAATATATTCTTTCTCATTTTGCTATTTTTAGGATTATGCTTTGAAAGACCATCAATTTCAAACTTCATGTTGTCTATTTATTCAGATATGAGCAAAATGAAATTCAAAGTCTTGTGATGGTAGACTTTTCTGAGCAATATATGATAAGATGGAAATAAAAGTGAAATTGTTTATTGTAGAGTAACAGATGTAGAAAGAAAAGGGAGAAAACAGAATTAGACATGAGAAGTTGTCAGAATATGATTTAGACCTGACAATTTGAAGTGGCATTTGCAACGTGTTCAAAGTTTAAATTTTCATTTTAAAACTTTTTCATTTTCAATGCAGTTTTATTGTTTCATAAAACAAATATACATGAAAAAAATAGTAGATTTAAGAGGAAAATGTATTCATGGGCTAAACATGTTCCATATCCATAAAAAAGAACTATCTCTGCAAAGTGGTTAAATTAACAGTCCAAAAGATATACAATGAACGGGATACTGTGTATTAAACTGATTATCACCCTAAGTACTTAAAATTTTAAAACTTCATGGTGTCCATAAAAATAATTCAAAATTACATGATTTATGTCCAGATTCCATCTCAGTAAACAAAAGTAATAGGAAAATTTTATAAATATGATCAGGTAATAAAAAATAAAAATAAAAAGTAACAAATATTATTTCTATAAAAATTTAAACTTACATTCTACATTGATTAATATATCTAAAATAGTTTTATTTATTTTAGAAACTTAACTATTTGGTCAAGTAATCACCTTGAAGAATTTCATTTAAAATCATGACTGATTATTAAACACAATGATGTTGTCTTTAGAAAAATATGGCACAGAATCTTATTTTTATTTCCTTCTCTCTTTAAATTTTATGTATAATTTGGCCTATAGATAATTTTACATTCACTGGCAATTTAATTTAATTTATCTTTTCAATTATTCTCTAGAGTGAAAATTTCATCTCTTCCCAAACACAGAAAATATTAAGGATAACTTTGTTCCACATATAGGTATTTTTAAAAATATTTATTTCTTTTAGTTGTACACAGTACCTTTGTTTTATTTATTTATTCATTTTTATGTGGTGCTGAGGATCAAGCCCAGGGTCTCACAACCCCAGCCCCACATATAGGCATTTTTAAGCACATTATTTCACCTATAAATTTTTCTCAAGTACAAATTAAGTGTACGTTATAGCCCCAATCTTTGAAAAGATATTTTCTCTGAATTGTGCTATATCCCTAAGCCTCTTTAGAAAGAAATATATTGTTAAGGCCATTTTATCTGCCATCCATATTGTACAATAAATAAATTAAAATCTTCAAAGTATGTATTTTTTCTATGATCCAAGAACCCCCTCTACAACACACACAATTAATTCTTGCAGTTACTAATTGATTCCCTAGTAACCTTAAATATAATAAAGTATCTACTTTCATTAGCACAATATGCAAGTTGTCTCAGGACTGGATTCCTTCCTATTTTTTACTCATATTTAACATTTATATCTCATAATTTATTCTCTAGCAAAAGAAATGGTAACTCTTCTCTTCTTCTAGTTAGCCATCTCAACTACTCATTTCCCATTTTTTTTCCTAAGGCCAAGTATCCCTCTCTTGCTCCTGATATCATTCTGTGCATACCTGTATCATTTTAGTCTTCTCCTTTTATTTTCATTATCAATCCCCACACAGAAGTTTATTTTAATAATCTATGCCATAGAAATCTCTACATCATACATTTCAAGCTCTGACAATTCACTTATGTTATTTTTTTCCAAAGTCACAATAACGTTTCGAAAAATTCATGTCTATTTTCTCACATTCAATGTTATATGATATCAGAATGCTCAGAATGTACAATGTTAAAATCATAATGAATGTATGAGATTGAGTCATTTGTTACCTTTTTTTATATCCTTTATGCATGGCAACTTTCTCCTAATATATAAAGGGGGTGGAAGACCAAGAACACTGACTCCAGTGAAAAAGGAAAGAAAAATTTAATACCTTTCCCTCTCATTAGCCTCCTGCTGGTGTTTGGCATTGTGTGTGTACAATTATTTACCCTCTGTTTTCCTAATGCTGGGCTTTTTTCCTATTAGAACTTTTTAGAATTCCTACTAAATAGTGATTCTATTTACTCCCTATACTAGCAATCTAATATATCTTATCTTGGCAGGTGCTAGGCATGGAATAGGTTGTATTACTAAACACATCAATATTGAATTCTGACTCCTTTGAAATTTTCCTCCAGTGCTCTAAATTTGTCCCTTTGAATTAGTCTTGTATGTTTGCTTACACCTTTTGTGTTATAGCTGAATCCTCATTTAGATTTCCTTTATTAGGCTTGTTTTTGTGCCGGAGCTTTTCTTGATTTTGGTAACTTAGAAAACACTATAAAGTTAGATTTCTTTTTTTTCATTTATAAATTATCCTATCTGCATTAGAACCATTTGGGTCTACTATTTTTGAATGGTGATAATAGTCTGATGAGAAATATGGAATCAGACAGTTTTACTACATGAAATAAACAATGCAAATATAATGGAATAAAATAATCATTTATTGTTGTCATCCCCTGGAGATCGTCTGATTTAGCTTAGACTCAACTGAATAGCTGTGCATTTGGGCTCCTTTATGTACATATGTAGGATGAATGGCTGACTTCAGCTAGGTTGGGAGCAAAGTTTAGCTTTAAAGCACTCTATCATGTGCCTTGAATCTATGAATTTAAAAAAATTAATAATTTTATCCAAACATATCTAATTGAAGGCTCTGTTAGATTGAGTCCTCTGGGAAGCAGATTATAGGATGATATTGGACATGCATGAGATTTATTGAGAGAAATTTCTCTGGAGGATGAAGGTAATGAGAATATGAGTAAGGGGGAGAAACTTCAAATTCCAGTTCAGGTCTAACACTCATCAAAGAGGGGAAAGATGAAGGGGGGTTTGGTAGAAAGAACCTCAGATTGTGGTACAGCTTTAGGAAAGTCATAGTCCCAGAACACAGATGTCCATTAAATGAGTACTGTGTTGACCAGAGATATCCTGGCTTTTGTATATTCAATGTGTCAATCACTGTCTTGCAATATCCTGGAGATAGCATAATATTAATATGAAATCAGATACAAATCCAGCGTGTGTGTCAGTAAGAGGCTCTTAGATATTCTCCTTTCAAATTTTCTCTTGAAGAGAAGTTTGAGTGATAAATATAATTATTACGACTAAGGTTCTTTCCAAAAAAATGAATATTATAATCTCTTTTAATCAACCAAGTATAGATGAATGAATTTATTTTGTATTATTTAGATTGCAAACTTCCATTTCCTGATTAATATAAGACAAAGATAATAATTTTTTTCTCTGGAATATCATTGAATTAATTTCTTTATATGCTCTTGACTGTTAAGTTAAAAACAAACAAGTCACAATTGCCAACACAGTACTAAAGAAGATGAACAATGTGGTAGAGGGTGGAAGGTCTGCATATATATTAAATTTTCTTTATGTATATGGAAGTCTAGTTGTTCTAGTATCATTTGTTGAAAAGACTATCCTTTGAATAGACTACCCTTTAAATCCATTGAGTTGATTTTGTTCCTTGATCAAAGATCAGTTGATTATTACTGGTGTACATCTATTTCTTGAATTTTTGTTCTGCTCCATTGATATATTTGGTTTTTATTTTGCCAATACTATGCTCTCATGATTACTGCAGATTTATCAGATATATAGTTTGGATATATTTTCTCACATTATATAGGTTGCTTTTTTATTTTATTATTTATTTACTTTGATGTACATTTAAGTAGTTCCACTTGCATATTTTTTACTTTTTGCCTCTGCTTTTGATGTGATGTCTACAAATATCATTGCCAAAACCAATATAAAGGAGTTTCTCCCTAAGTTTTCTTCTAGGATGTTTGTAGTTTCAGGCATTACATTTAAGAATTTCATCATTTTTTAAAAAATTATTTTGTGTATGGTATAAGTTGGTGATTCAATTTCATTATTTTGCATGTAGATATCTAGTTTTCCCAAAAACAATTATTAGATATTGGCCATGGATTCTTAGATACAGCACCAAAAACATACTCCATAGCAGAAAAAAATGATAAATTGAATTTTTAAAAAATTAAATAATTAGGTTTTTTGTTCTTTTTAAATTTGTTCTATTTATTAATAATTCTGTTTTTTTTCAATGACAGTGTTAACAAAATAAAAACTCAAGCTACTGACTTGGTGAAATTCTTTTCAAAAGACATATGATTAAAGACTTGTATTCAAAAATATTAAAGGAGAACTTTTAAAACTGTAATTAGAAAACATATGCTTTATTTTATTGAAGTTATGATAAATAATACCTTAGATTGGGTAATTTATAAACAAAACGAATTTATTTATTGTTCTATAGATGGAAGTACAGGATAAACTTTCCAAAAAATTTGGTGTCTGCTGAGGGCCCTCTTTCTCATGAATGACACTTTTTTTTCTGTGTCCTGACATGGTGGAAGGAGCACACACAAGCTCCCTTTGCCTTTATTTATTTATTTTATTTTATTGTACTGGGGATTGAACCCATTAATATTTAACCACTGAGCCACATCCCAACCCCATTTTTTATGTTTTATTTAGAGATAGGGTCTCACTAAGTTGCCTTAGGGCCTTTCTAAGTTGCTGAGGCTCTCCTTCAACCTTCAATCCCCCTGCCTCATCCTCTCGAGCCACTGGGATTACTTGCATGTACCACTGAGTCCAGCCTTTGCTTCTTTTATAATGGCCCTAATTCCATTCATGAGGGTTCTATCTTTATGATTTAGCCACCGCTCCTAAAGCCCCACCTCATAACATTATTGCATTAGGGATTATATTTTAACATATGAATTTCTGGGAGTCATATAGCAACAAATGGCAAAAGCTCTGAACTGATACCACATAGAGAACCTACACTGATGTAACAAAGATGTTAAACAGAGAGCAAATATGCATATGAAACATTTTCAGCCTTATAGTTAGGGAATTGAATGTCGAAATGAGATAACACTCCCTATAAAAATAGCTAATTTAAAAAAAAACCTTGATAATACTAAATACTTAGAGGATGTGAAGCAACAGATGTTCTCATTCATTTTTTAGTAAGGATTTAATATGGCATAGCCATGATGGAAGAGAGTTTGGCAATTTCCTATGAAGCTAAACAATCTTACTATGCAATCTAGTAGTCACTCTTTCAAATATTTACCAAAATTAGTTTAAAACTCATATCACACCAAAACTTCAACATGAATTTTTATTGTAGATGTATTAATAATTTCCAAAATCAGGAAACAATGAAGATGGATCCCAGTAGTTAAATGGATAACCTAATTGTTCTATATCCATACAATAAAAAATATTTGATGATTAAAAAGAAATTAGCTATCAAATCATAAAAAAATGGAGGAAATTGGAGGCTAAGTGAAAGATTCAATCTGAAGGTCTGCAGATGGTATGATTTAAACTATATGGTATTCTGGTAAAAAAAAAAGGAAACTATAGAAAAAGTAAAAATAATTCAAAAGTTTCTAGGTATTTAAAGGGGAAAAGGAGGAATAAATAGGATAATTATAGGACATTTTTACATTATTATGAGTGGTACTGTTGTGATGGTACATTAGGCATTTGCCAAAATCCACAGAACGTTACAATACAAAGAGTGAATCCTGACATTCTTCTTAAAATTTAGTTAATGACAGTGTATCTACGTTGGTTCATCAGTTTTAACAAATACATCACAATACTCAAGATGTTAGTAATGTAAAATGTGCAAAGAGAAGGAAATTTGGAAATTCTCTTTACTATCTGTTCAACTTTTCTATGAATAAAAACTACTATTAAAACAGAACCATAAATTTAGTTATTAATATAACAAACAACCAAAAAAATTACAGCACTCATTTTCTAGTGTTTTAGTAATCTTTGTCTTTCCTTTGACAGGTTTTTGTTTGTTTTTATTAGTGTATTACAATTATGCATAATAATAGGGTTCATTTTGACATAATCAGGTTTTTAAAAGATATAAATTGTCTTCCTGATTCTGCCTCTTTCTAGATATGTGACCTTAGCTAATTATGTGCACCTAAGTTTTCCCATTTGTGAAATAGACTTAACAATACTGAAGAATAATATGATGAGGATAAATAGGAAGAGGAGCATTTTGCACAAGATTCTTATTGCATGTCACTTTCCTTCTCCTCTTTAAATACTCTTTCTCCTATTTTAAAGGGGGAACAACCTGACTGAAATAGACCTCACATGCTTTTTTCCCATGTACCTTGTTTAACACCCACTCTTCTTTCCTGACATCACTTCAGTTTCTCTATTTTGTGCTTCATTTTTCTATTTCTTCAGATTCCCAAAGTAAAATTCAGAAAATAGATAGAGGGTTCACAATAAGGAAGACATGAGTTGTTCAGCATTATAAGAAATTATTTTTGTTGAATTGTTGAGATAGGGACTCTACTCTAACCTTAACTCCATGAGAGGTCCTAAAAATAATCATGAATAAAACATGATCTTTGCCTTTAAGTAACTCACAGTCAGAAAGAGGAGATTTTTGAGAAGAAACCATACTGATACAGTCATCAACACCTCAGTGTGAATTCATTTTAGTTTTCTCAGACATATTGAAAAGTAAGCAGTGGCTCCTGTAGAAGAATGCTGGGAATCAGGTTGGAAAAGGTATCCTTTAAAGGGATGTGGGAGAAATTGGTATTTTCCATCACTAAATAATAACTCCACTTATTTCAAGTTATGTTACTTGAAAGAAAATACCTTCCCCATAATATACTGTTTTCTGCTTTTTACTGCAAAATGCAACATCAAACATTTGTACCAGTAGCAAACAGGAATAAGGATTTCTCATGTACATTTAAGCATTGAAGTAAACAATGATTTTTAATAATTTCATGTTGTCTGTGAGAAACTAATTTTGGTTTTATTGTTCTACAAAACTTATATTACAAGAGTTTGTTTCAGTTTTATGTTTTGTGTATGTGTGTGTGTGTAAATTTCAAAGGTAGATTCTAAATTAAATCCAATAATTTGGGTTTTTATATTTCTTTAAGATGTTAATTATAATCAAATTCTATAACATCACAATTAATGATGATAAAATTCTCTTTAATTCTACTAATTTTTAGTAACTTGTGAGTTTCTGTCATTCTTTTATTCATGAGTATGATTTTCTAGATTAATGAAATCTCTAAAGTTTCAAAGTGAAAAGACCCTCAAGTGAAATTTATTTATTTACATGCATTTTCAAAATTCTAAATATACTTTTCATAATATTTATATTCATTCATTTCAAAATTTAACTTTTTCAATAAATGAAATATATTTAATGAAGTAAAACCTACCATATTGTTTGTGTGTCAGAAATTTTATGAAAGCCTCTTCAAAGAGGTTATAGATAGTATTAATTGGATACATATGATGCTAGCCCTTCAACAAGGTAATGGGATATAAAACTAGATAATTCAGATAAAATACTATTTTTGTTTCCTACATATCTCACACCTCCTTTTTTAACATAGGAAACTTTCATGTGATTTTTTTTTTATTATTTCAAAGTCAAGGAGATCAGAAAAAGGGACAAAAAATTCCATGAACTTAAAGCTTCCTGTCAGAAATATTTATTAAGCATCCATTTGGGAGTCATGGTTTTCAAATTTCTGAAAGATATCACAGAATTAAAATCACCAAGAAAATATAACCAGTAAAATTCTTTTTTTAAATATAGTGCTGCTCATTACCTTTATGTCCATTGATTTTTTTAATTGTTTTTGTATCTTAAACCCTCAGTGTTTTAAATTGTATTTCTTTCTTTGACTATAAAAATAACTTATTTCAGTACAGAGATTTTTAAGAATGATACAGTGAATGTTATTACTCTGTATTAGGCCCAAATCTAGATAAATATTATTCTTACATTGGATGTAGGTAGGCTTACAAATCTCTTACACTTCAGAGATTAAAATTTCTGCAATAACATTGAATACTTATTACTGGGTACAAAGAGAATAGACCCTGAAGAATAGCTCTCACAATTTAACAGTATAATTTAGATTTCTTGCAATGAGTATATCAGCATTAAAATATAGAAATGATTTAACTAACAGTAGTATCAAATTTTGGATACAGAAAAACACTGTATCCCACATACCCCTGGAGAAAATTATAGTATCATTACAAATGTCAGCTACTCGCTCTTACATCAATTTTACATATTTTAATTTCTCTGGCTTATGGGAATCAAATTTTCCAAATATTCAGTTTGTATTTGGTGAAGTAATTACCATAAAAATATTTGCCTTGGCCATAGGGATAGTTCCTTTTTAGAGATAAATGATAATCCTTATATTAATAATGCTGATTGACTAAAATACAAATAGTAGGGGAAGATGCTATTGGCTTAAATGATTCTAAAGGTCAGCAATTGAGCTTTCAATTTTATTTAATAAAAAAACACGTATAAGCCAGTTACTAAAGGCCTTGTGTCATAGAGTAACAAAATTCCATTTCTGGGTAATGGGTGAACTGACATTTAAGTCCACCCAAATGTTTGCTACCCAGTAGAAATAATTTAAATATGAAAATGTCATAGTATGTAACCACCATACTTAATATAGTAGTACATTAAAGTATTCCATTAAATCTATTCTATCTTCTCTTGCTGTGTTTTTTTAATATTCATGTTCTCATTTCTGATTGCTACTTTCAAGATTTTGTCATTACTTCTTTGTTCTCAAGATAATTCTAATTTATTTTCAAGTATTCTGTGGTATTGTATAAAATACATTATGTTCATAAAACCATTTGAAAATCAAGTCAAATAAAAAATTGGAAAACAATAACAAAAATAAACATTGCAATATCAAACAAATTCTGTGATGATAGGCACCATTTCAGAAGGCCACCCATATTTTCTTCTTGTAAAACAAACTGGTCCACCCAGAGATAATAGGCCTTGCTATTTTCATAGGTAAACATTTTACTGTGTGCTTTTTCTCCCAAAGGACAACTATTTAATAAACCTAAGCAGTATCTGGTAAGAAATATTTTACTCTATTAGCATTTGAACTGTAAAATGTTAATACAATGTAGCAGTTAATAGTAAGAGCGAAGATTAAGAAGTATATGATGTAGAGTAAAAGACAGGAATCATTATGATATTCTATGAGCCATTTGCAATAACAAGAGAAAACATTTTTAGAAGTAGAGGAAGCCATGTAGTTCCAATAGAAGAGAGAAAATACTCAAACAAGCAGAAATGATGAGAGGAAGAAATAGATCAAAGGACAATGATGAAACATCCACCTAGTTCTAGTTTCAGCTCATGGGCGTTCCCATAATGTCTTATTTTCACTGAGCTAAACTGAGTGAGTTTGTGTTGTTTGCATCAAAAGACTCATTAATTCTTCCCTCTCCCCCCCACACAACTAATCTATATCCATGAAAAGATTTATAGGCTCTAACATGGTGTCACAGAAACCAAAATACGAGGACCATCAATCATCTCTATGGAATATAATATAGCCTCTTTATTGCTTACTTCCATTTTTCACCCAATAGTCTTCCTTCCAACAGCAGCCAAAGGGATCCTTATAAATGCATGACAAATAATGCCACATCTCTTCCAATAGCATATAATGGTTTTCCATCTCAGAATAAAAGTGCTTACAGTGACCAAAAGAGGCCTCTGTGACCTGAATCACACCCACTCCCACCTCCTATGACTTTATCCCTCATCCATCTATTCTTACCCAACTCCATCCCAATACACTGGCCAATTTACTTTTCTAGGAATAGTCACTATGTGTTTTTCTGCCTTGTAATTTGGACCTGTTTCCTCCACCAGAAATTTCTTCCCTGGATATTTACCTGACATTCTCCCTTGCCTTCACATCATTTTGATAGGTTTCACTCTAGCCTGTTTCTAGTACTCTCTGTTCCCTTTATCCTATCTTATTAATTTTATAGCTATTAGTACAACTTTATGTAGCACACATTAATTTATTGTTTTTAGTTCATTATTTCCCACTAGAAGTTCCATGTCAGAGATTTTGGAAAAAAAATATTGGATCTCTACTCCTAAAATAGTAACAAGTACTTATAAAGCACTCAGTAATTTGTCAAGTAGTTAAAACACAAAAATTAGATTTCAGAATTATTTCATCAGAGTCATAAAATTTCATATTGGAGGATATATGATAATTTAAATATAAAGAAAAGAGAACATGAGTAAACATGGAGAAACTAAATTAAAACTAAAATGTGTATTTATATTATCCCAATGACACCTAAAATTGCCATCATTTGTCTACAGATTTAAGGCAAATATCACAAATATAGAACAAAGTATGTGAGAATTAAAGAGAAATTACATTTAATAATGATAATTAAAGTGTGATAGGCTAATATTTATTTTCTTGAGAATTATATATAAATCCAGGAAATAAAAACATGAAATGGTAGAAGCAATGGTAACACTATGATACAAAAATTTGTATTATAATGAATATTATTTTACCTAGTTTTATCACTTATTACTTTATTATTCATATTTTATCTCTTTTGTATATATTTTAAGTTGTAAATTTGACAATGATTATGACTAAGAAAATACTTAAATATTAGCCATTGTTGGAAGAAAGTAAATATGAACAAAAGTAATTATTGGTTTCTAAATAATTTTCTCAAGAGAAATATAGTCTTACCACCAAAAATCAAAACAATGATCTATGTCAATGGATATATTTTCTATATATGATATCTAGAATTTTACTATTTTTAATAAGTGGTCAATAGCAGTGTATATTAAAAACAGATTCTACCCTGTTGTTTGGTATAAATGAAAACAATCACAAGACACATTATTACCTTATTATTATTACATTTTCCAGATTTTGAAAAAAAAAATTCATACCAATCAATTTTCCTTTCTTCCATTCCTCCTTTCTCCTGCCCTTTCTTTCATTACTTTCTCTTTCTTTGTTTCTCTCCCCCCACCCCACACACACATCATTGTGCTTATAATGAACTGATATACTGGGAACAAAAAGCCATAATCCCTGCCTTTAAAACAGACCAACCACTGATCTTTTATTCATTCCTTCATTTATACCTTTCTTCCTTTAAATTTTACAAGTAATACAGGAATTCATCATTCCTCCCTATTTCATCTTTTTCTCCTTCATCTTTGCTTCCTTCTGCAGCTATTAACAGAAATAAATACATGTAAAATATCCAAATGATGCAGAAGTATAAAGAGGGAAATATATGTGCCTGTATTCACCTTTCTTCTGATATTTTGCTACTCAGAGAGTAACCTTTTTTAAATTTATTTAGCTTTTGTCCATTTATCTTTCTGTTACACATGGGTATATAAAAACTCAAGTATATTTTGTTCCTTATGTAAACATTTAATAATTTTAATTTCCCTAAATTATATGCTATGTTCTTTTAAATACGTATGCAGTACTATATTGAGAGCATGTTATGCAATGTGTTTAACCATACTCCTGGTGGTTATTTTGAATACATTTGTTTACTTAGGCTGTATAGTCAATGCTGCATAAAAGTCTTGAACATTGATTACTGGATAAATGTGTACGGTCTCTATGAAATAATTTCTTTTTAAAAAATATTTATTTTTAGTTGTAGTTGAATACAATACCTTTATTTTATTTATTTATTTTCATGTGGTGCTGAAGATTGAACCCAGGGCCTCATATGAGCTAGGTGAGCACTCTACTGCTGAGCCACAACCCCAGCCCAAAATAAATTTTTATAAGTAGAATTGCAGTGTCATAAAGTATGAGCTTTTTATATGTTTTAAACATAACTTTTTAAATTTTTAGTTGTAGATAGACTGTTTACCTGCATCTTATTCATTAATTTTTACATGATGCTGAGGATTGAACCCACCATCCCACATGTGCTAGGCAAGCTCTCCACCACTGAGCTACAATCCCAGCCCTGGCTTTCTACATTTTGACAGATCTTGAGGAATTAATTTCCAAAATTGGTCAGCAAATTTACTACAATGTGATTATATGTATCTAATTATAATTAATTAATTTTTTTAAAAGATTATATGTACCTGCCCTTTTCACACATTCTCACCAACACCTCTTATTACTGATCTTATTTTAATGTCTAGGAAAAATGTAGTAGTTTGCAATATTGTAATATTTTCTTTGATACTATTTAATAACCTCATCTATATTTTCTTATGTTTATTGGAAATATGTGTTTTGTATTTTCTGAATCACCTGTTTATATTTGGTGGAGCCCATTTTTATTAGGTTTATTGTCATTTTGTATGGAATATATCAGAATTCCTCATGTTTCTTTGATGTTAATCTTTGTTTATAAAATTACTTACAAGTATTTATTGCTAAGTCAAATTTTCTTTTGACACTCTTTATATACGTATTAAAGTATCTTCATATTTTCATTTGTGCCTCCTCTATGATGCTTATGAAGATATTTCTTTACATTGAGATTTAATTTTTTTCAAAATAATTGTTATGTAGATTTTTAGTCCATCTAGAAGTTATATCTATATATAATGTGAATTGGGTCTAAACTAATCATATTTTTAATGTACAACCAATTATACTAGCAACCATGTATTCATTTTGAGGGTAATCTGCTCTTTGCTACTGATTAGAAATGCACTACTGAATTCTAGACCACAGTCACTGCCATGATTAGCGGTTGCTATCCTTTAACCTAAGAAATATATTTGTGGCACTCTAAAGTATGATTTGCCTCATTATCTTTCATCTAGGCCTATTTATCTAGATTTATTTCACAATTTTCTTGATGATCACTTTGCCTAATTTTAAGTTTAATCTGGAAATGTCTAGTTACTACAGACATATACATTTTCCCCCTGAGAATATGTCTGGTTTAAAAACCACAGCACTATTTATTTTAGACACTATTTATTTCAGTTACATCTTCATGGTGATGTGGTGGTTGATGATTCTTTTTATAGGGTACTAAATATTTTCAGGGTCAAATACTGAGCTCTGCACTTAACTCTGAAACATTACACTGCAAATATTGCAAAAGCCTTTGCCCAAAGCATGTAAAATTAGCCTTGAAATTAGTATTATTTCATATTAACCCTGACTTTATTTTAGAATTAACTAAAAGTAACATTATTCTACAAGAAAGATTAAATTTATATTTACCTAGGCAATTACTATTGGACATTTGACTTTTGGGCACAGAAACACCTCCTTGAAAATGTTAATAATGGTTATTTATTTAATGATTAACATTTCAAATATTAACAGTTATGTTTTCTACATGTTTTAACGATTTTATTCAATCCTACTAATAAAATATGGAAAAAACCTGTATACAAAGTACGTAAGTAACTTTATCTCATGAGGAAAAGGTGATATAGCTTATATGGTTAAAAAATGTTAACTATATAATCAAAGCTCCTATTTTTATTACTACTCTGTTTCTCCTCATTAAGACATTCTTTTGGTATCTACAAGGAATTAGTAGAGATTTACTTTACAAGGAGATTATAGTGTATTACATGTTGGTGATAATATAATATATTTATCTTTATACTTTATAAGACAGCACATATCTTATAATACTTTCTAATCCTCACTCCATAGCAACAAGAAAATTATAGGGAATGTATTGGATTAGGGTATTATAATCTTACATATTAAATAGTGAGCCACTTTGCTTCTAAATTGTTTGATTACTATAAAAAGGAAATAGAATAGCAAATATCATTCCAAATATGGAATTAAGAATTTAATCACCTTGAATTTTAAATAAAAGCATTTTTATATTTCTGTACCTTTTGCTTTAATAATATTTAAGTTTTAAAAAATACAAATAAAATATTTATTTTTAATTCATAAAATATAAACATATATAAAGTATAACTTTTATACATTTTCTATGCATGCCTTAAGAACATATATATACTGCTCACTTGTGCAGTAATAAAGTTTATGTCAATCATAAACTTGTATAGTCCATGCTTTATACTTAGAACCTGTGACTTTGCTCCTTTACATGGCAAAATGTACTTTACATATGTCATTAATATAATGGACATTAAAATAGGCAAATTATCATACATTATTTATATGGATCTAACTTAATCACAAGAGCCCTTAAAAAGGCATTCTCTTCTTGCTAGGGGCAAAAAAGAAATGAAGACGAAGAGAAAGAGTTATTCCAAGTGTGAAAACAAATGGACTTGTCTTGATTGCCTTTGGTAAGAGACCAAGTAGCCAACAATATGATTTCAGCCTTATGAAAGTAGAAACTGAGAACTGAGAGACTAGGTGAGCTAACCTAGATTTCCATTCTACACTACTATAACATAATAAATTTATGATGTCACAATACCATTAATATCATTATGTTCATATTATTGTATCATTTTATTCATGTCTGTATTTATTATATTATTAAATTATTAATATACCAAGTTGTCTATATTTCTGTACTTATATTTAATTAATTTTTATATAAAACATATATCTGGAATAAATTCAACAAAAACTCTTTTAAGCTTAGGCCTTGATTTCAAAACAAGTGTCATGAGAAGGCTCCAAAATATTGTCACTTAGAGGAAGAATAGATTTTGTTTGGAGCTGTAGCAATAGAGTCAAAGATTAGTAGATGAGGGGAATAATTAGTGGAGAATAGTCTTTAAAAGGGGAGGAATTGAAATTATGAACTAATAGCTGAAGGTTGGACAATTTGTATTCTATCAATAATGATGAGGAGGAATAGTTAGGGTCTACAAACTATGCAGACCATGGTATACCTTCATTTCACTATTATTTCTCATTGTCAAGTAATGAGGTTACTTTCCTGAGTTCATTTTCTGTACTTCTAAAACATTCATATGAATACTCATAGATTTTTTACTTATTTTAATATTTGTGAAAAAATACTTCCTAGTGTAACACATCATTCCTAAAAATATTTTATCTCAAGGAAAAAAATCAAAATTATTGATCAAATTTCATTAATGGGTTTCCACCATAGGGTCTTTCAGAGCAATAGGTTAAAAATTTTTTTAAACCCTATGCTTCAGGAATTTGTAAAAATGGGTTGCTTTTTTAAAATTAATTTTATAGCCAGGCATGCTGGTACATGCCTATAATCCCCACAACTCAGGAGTCTGAGACAGGAGAACTGCAAGCTGGAGGTCGGCCTCAGCAACTTATCAAGACCCTCAGCAACTTAGGGAGACCCTGTCCCAAGATGAAAAAAGGGCTGGGAATTTTCTTAGTGGTAAAGCACCCCTAGGTTAGATCATTAATACCAATAATAATAATAGTTATTATTATATTTCCACCCATACTGTATACCATAACGTATTCCTTTCTTTATTTTTTCCTTATTTTTCAACATCCATTTTTTTGTAATTATTATGTATAGTACAACAAAAAATTGTACTGTCACACTTGGAGAGCACAAATTACTCTGGAGCAAAATCTGCTTATCATTTTTCCTCAATCCCATCCACTGAAAGTAACTACTTCTTAGAGTATGCTGTACAACCTTTCAACAATATTCCATGAGTATTGAAATACATACATTCTAAAGCAAAATAAGGATTTTATGTATAAACACATATATAATACTTATGTGTATAATATATTTTGAATAAAAAGTTATTTATTCATTTTATACAATTCCAAATTTTCAAAAGTAACATTAAATTATCACATATATTTTCCAGGGTCAATACTTAGATATTTTTACATTCTTTAACAATCACTTATTTTTTATAGGTATATCTATACCTAGTAGCCCCTTTCACTATCTAATTTAATCTACCTTTGTAAACCAAAGTATCTCATCAGTTAAAACTAAGTTGTATTTCCTTGCTGAATTGTGATTGCATAAAACATTCTCCTACAAATAAATTGGCTGAATGGTTGGAATTCAGCTCAAATGTCACATCCTCAGAGAAGGTATCACTGAATGCAGTCTATAAATTTGAATCTCCCAACACCTCCACATATCTCATACTCGTATATTTATAATAATTGGCACAATATAAAATTATTTCATTTTTGTTTCTATATTGTCACTAAATTTAATTAGTCATAAATGCTTGTCTGCCCGTTTTTTCTTTTTGCTCTATTTCCCAGTATTTAGACACTTCCTGAACACAGAGTATTCAATTAAAATTGAGCAAAATATTAAATGGATGGATGGATGGGGTGATGAATGAATCCTTAGTGTATGACTTTTATTATTCACAGACTTTCCATATTTATATACCTGTGTTTTGTTTGTTTGGTCATTTTTACATTAAGTTCTGAAAAACACCAGAGTAGTGAACTCGTAAGAAAATGACCAAGAATGCATAGAAATTAAGGGCCTGGAGTCCTAGGAGTAATTTTGTGAAGGGTAAATCAAGAATGAGCTGAAGCTTGCAAAAAATAGTTAAGAATGACATATGGGATTTTAAAGAATCATTTTCAGAGCAAGACTCACAACAATAAAAATCACAGTCTAATTTATTGACAGTGTGTTAGAGCAGTGTTATGAGGTAACAAAAAAAGTGGAATGTCTCAGCTTCTATTTTGTTTCAATTTTTTCTTCTGTCAGACTGAAAGAGCATCACACTGGAGGGGATAGAAGAAATATTTTCATGAAAAAAATTGAACCTGAAAGAGGAGGAAAGAGTAAGAAAACACTTTTATCAGAATGTGTTGTGTTACAAGACTGAAAATGAGCTCTTGGTATGGGATCTTCTGTAAGTGATTACTGACTATGGTTCATGGTACAGGTATTTGATTTGAAAAATTATCTAAGAAATCACAAGTCAGGAAGAGTAAGATAAGAGAAAAGAGAATGGCAATTAAAGAAATATTAATATTAATATTAGTGTCTTACCCATACCAATTCTATCAGTGTCTCTGGTGTTGGGATCAAAGCAACAGTCATTTTTAAAAAGTTCCCCAGGTAATTCTAATATACAGCCAAGTTTGAGAGGCATTATTATAAACAAACCTTACTATTTAAAATGTGTTCCTTAAAGTAGGAGCTTATTTGCACAGAATCCCTCAGTTATACTTGGAAATATTTGAGAAATGTTTAGTTCTACATATTGGAGTTACATGTGGAGCTTTACAAGTATTCATATCTAAAAACCAAAAGGTACCATCCTCTGAAATAGTGATTTGTTTATTGTGGGATACAGCATAGCATCCTCCAACAGATCCAAATATGAAACAAAATTTGATAACCACCATTGGAGATTTTTTTTTTTAAGTGAGAGAGGGGAGAGAGAGGGAGGGAGAGAGAGAGAGAGAGAGAGAGAGAGAGAGAGAGAGAGAGAGAACCTTAATATTTATTTTTTTTTAGTTATCGGCAGATACAACATCTTTTGTTTGTATGTGGTGCTGAGGATCGAACCCAGGCAGCACGCATGCCAGGCGAGCGCACTACCGCTTGAGCCACATCCCCAGCCCACCATTGGAGATTTTAAAGACTTAAATTTACTCAGTAGTATCTCAATGCCTAGTTCTCATTAAAATTATGCTAATAGTAAGATGATAATTTTATTGTGATTCTTTGCTTTCTCAATCATCTCTGAGTGCTGTGTTCCTTTATATTGTCTTCATTTTCTTATACATTTATATCTCTCCTATTTTCACTCACCTGCTGCTTCCTTCTTGGCACTTCTACCTGAGAGTATATTTAAAACTAAATCAGTTTCCAATCTTAGTTTACCATTGTGTGGGAAGCTTTTAAATAACACTGATGTCCAGGTGTTACCCAAGAGATTTTGATTCATTGACTTGTGGTAGTCTCACATACGCTTTGTATTTAAATTTTAAAGCTTTTCTGAAGAATTCAATGTGCATCTAGAATTGAGAACCTCTAAGCTTATTCATCTTGTCTGCAACTGTGAAAGACAAGCAGAAAGAAATAAATGATTGTGGAGCATCTGTTAAAGGCTTTCATCTGTAATTCCCTGAACTATTGTTCACTCATGCATTGGCATTTTATTGTCTAGCACTATAACCTTACATTGTTGTACTTTTTAATGTATATTTGGTGAAAAACTGTAGAATAAAGGATCCTTGGAAAAAACCTCACAACACTCCTGAGCAAGATATTTTTCCATGCAGCAGATGAGGTTATGTGGCTCAGTGAGGATCATGAGAGATTCATGTTAATTAGAAAAAGTTGGGTTAAGTTAGCAATAGTAATAATTTTCCTGGTTAAGGTACAGAGTTGGTAATAATTTCTATGTATTGCTCCCAGAGTATCATTATATGTTTCCTCTTTTTTTTTCTTTCTTCTTTTTAAAGCATTATAATTATACATAGTAGTTGGGTTCCTTCTGATAAAGTCATACACACATAGAATTTTTTTTAAAAAAATATTTACTTTAGTTGTTGATGGATCTTTACATTTTATTTAAATGTGGTGCTGAGAATTGAACCCAGTGCCTCACACATTTGAGACAAGCACTCTACTACTGAGCCACAATCCCAGCCCCCCTCTTAGTGGGATTATAGTTTCTTAAGTGAAAGGAAAATAGGGTAAGAAAGCAAGAGAAAGTTTGAAATACTTGAAAAATAAACAAAAGAGGAAGAGATAGCAGATCAGATGGTGGCTATACAAAAGGAGAAATAAAAAATAACTTAAAACAATAAAAACGAAGGTAAGGAAGAGGACAAGAAATTTTGGCTATTAGTGAGGGAAAAGAGTGAAGAAGGGGCAATCAGAAGGACAAAAAACAAGGTACAAACAAATAAATAAATGTATAATCAAAACAACTCAAACCCATGTTATTTTGTGTGTAGTTTTTTTTTTTTTTTTTGTGTGTGTGTGTTTGTATACTCCACCTAAGTCAAACCAAGGCTAAACAATAAATAGGTAAAGAAACAATTAAAATGAAAGCAAAATTTTATGAACACACACACACACACACACACACCCCTATTTGTGCAGTGAGAACAGCCCCCCCCATACACACAAATTCACAGAATGGAATAAGTAACAAATAATGAAATATAATGAAATATTTTTTTTAAAAGTTTTAAAAAAAGAGTAAAAATGGGGTAAATATAGGAATAAAAAATTTAATGAGAAATAAAGGGCTGGTTTCTGCTGGAATGGTTAAAATGGTTGGCAAGGATTGATTTTTACTCTTTGTGTTTATAACACTTGGGTCAAGGACTAGGAGTTGTTAAGTTCAATATCTTTATTTTCCTCACCTAGCATCCAGCTGTTGTTGCTAGGAGCCAAAGCTGGCTGTAGGATTCCTCAGCTTTCTTCTCCCAGTGAGATAGACTGGTGAATGCCTACAAATTTTATATTCTTGTAACCGGAATGGTGCAAAGTTCTATATTGTAAATTCTAGTAGTTGGGCTTTGGTCTTAGTTGACCCTTGGAATTCTATCAGAGGGTATTTGAATTTTGTTTCACATCCCCTATCGACTGGGAGGTGCCAATCTCTGCTGGATGTCTGGGACCCCAGAAACAAAGGGAAGCCTTTTTCCTTGGTATCCAGAGTCTGTATGCCCTAGGCAAAATTTTCTTTGTGTCTATTTTAGTCACATTGGTCCAGGAACACTCTGGGGCTCATAACAAGGAGGCAGCTGGCAATTTCCTTTATGAGTTCCTGATCTCTTGCCTTTGCTCTTGGATGTGCAGTCCTTATAAAGGGTTCCCATACTGGTGATCCCAGTTCCTGCTGAACTCTGCCTATGAACTGAGAAATTTTGGTTGCTCAACAACCTCCCCACCTGATTATTGGTCCATTATGATTAACCTCCCTCTCTATTCCACAGATCCCCTCAAGTCAATTTTTTTTCACTCCAACTCACTTTCTTCTTTCATTTTCTGTACTCCTCTTCTTTACATCAGCCTCAGCTATGGCCCTACTGCCATCCAAACCAGAATGTCTCTAAAAATGATTTCCTATGTTCAAAGTTTCCAAGTTTCTATATTCCTATGGTTTCTTTTACTATCCAGTTATTTAATTTCAGTGAGTTCCCTTAGTTTTTCTCCTCACTGAGGAGCAGACTTCCCACTTTTTAATCTGGTGCTAAGGAACTGCTGGGAAGTGCCATCTACCAAGTTGGTCATCATGTGTTTCTTGTGTGAAATACAATACAGAGGTATCAAACACTAGAGCAGGTTTTAAATGAAGTGTTGCTTGACCTATGGGAGATACTCGGTCTGGTAATTCTTAGTATAAACACTGATCATCTTCTCAGTAACATCTAATTTGAGACAGCACTATGTCTACTATAAATGATATTAATGAATTTATTATTAATACATTCTTTGATATATTCAAAATTTATACACTTATTTATTTATTGACAATCCTCAGTATTTTGTGGATTGTTTCCTGATTAAGAGGTAACAGGTAAAATGTTACCAGCTCAGTTATTTTCTTGTTTCCAATATTTTTTAGTTTGTTTAAGAGTTCTGTATTTACTAGGAATGTTTATATAGTCAGGCCAGTAATGCTTAACAAGCATTTTAAGTACATATTGTGCTTATTAAGATGTGATAAACAAAGTATAAAATTAAATTGTTATTAGAATACATTGACCTTGTTCTTTAGATAAAAATAATTTACATGATGAGAAGCAGAATGTATACCTCAGGTGAAATGGAAGCAATTACACACAAGTTATAAAAAACAAAATATTATGCTCTAATATGAAAATAAACATCAACATTCCTCACAGTATATAGAAGAGTGATAAGAATTGCTTAACCTAGGTGAGATTCCTGTATGTTATACAGATTAAAAGTAATCTTAAAATATTTGCAATGATGGATAGAAGAAGGAATTTCAGATGGATTGGATGTTGTTCATAGTGGGGCAAAAATATGTGGTAGGAAAGAATAGGTGGATAGAAGAGAAAAGCTTTAATTGAATGTAATTTAAAATGAATCTACAAAGATATGGAGTTGGATGTTGATGTTTATCAGACAACTGATAGATGAATCCTGTTGTTATTATCCTATTTGTTAAAGAGGCTGTTTTCTCATGGAATTTCCTTGGGATCCTTCACAAATGGACTATATATGTGAGGTTTTTTTTTTTTATGACCTCTCCATTCTGCTTCATTGAGCTATGTTTTTCTTTATGCCAATAGTGCATCATCTTCAAGTCTTTATTACTGTATCAATTTTCACATCGAGGAGGATGTGTCCTCCAACTTTGTTGTTTTTAAGGCTATTTTGGCTTTTCTAAGTCCCTTGAATTTCTATATAAATTTTTTAATGAGCTTGTCAATTTTTGCAAAGAAGCCAATGAAGAATTTGACAGGGATTGCATTAAGTCTATAGATCAATTAATGGAATGATGTCCTTTTAAACACTGAGGTGCAATTAATATACCATTCAACTAACCATTTTAAACCATATACTTCAGTGGTATTTAGTGTATTTACAGTATTGTACAACAACTAGATCTCTCTAGATTCAGGCCTTTTTCATCAGTCTACAAAAATATACTATATCTATCAAATGGTCACACCACATTTCTTCACCCTATCTTGTAGTAACCTTTAATCTTCTTTCTGTCTCTATGGATTTTCCTACTATAGATATGTCATTTAAAAATCATATATAAAATTTAAAATAAAATAAAAAGCATATGTAGCTGGTTTCTGTCTTCTTTTACTTAGCATGATGTTTTGGAGAGTCATCTAATGTACTGCTTTGTTTTGTTTTGGGTACTGGGGATTTAACCCAGGAGTGCTTTACCACTGAGATACATCCCCAGTTCTTTTTATTTTTGAAAAAAAGGGACTCACTAATTTGCTGTGGGCCTCACTAAATTGCTGAGGCTGGCCTCAAATTTGCAACACTCTTGCCTCAGCCTTCCAAGTTGCTGGGATTAGAGGCCTGTGACACGCACCCAGTGAGAAATTTATAGCATAATATCAGTACTTTATATTTTGTGATTGAATAATTTTCCATTTTATATACGCTTATAACACAATTTATTTTTAATTTGTTTTTTTCTATCTTTCTAAATTTTTTTTAACTTTTTTGGTACTGCAAATTGAATGGCATAATCTAAGAAACACTCTACCACTGATTCATATCCTCAACCCTTTTTATTTTATTTTAAAACATAGTTTCAGTAAGTCACTCAGCCTGGCCTTGAACTTGGAATCCTTCTGCATCAGCCTCCCAAATAGCTGAGGTTATAGGCGTGCACCACTGCAGCTGGCTATTTTTTGGATTTTTGAATTTTTATTTGCCATGTAATATTTGTAATTATAGGGCACATTATCATAGTTCAATATATGTATATAGAGTGTATGATGAAACATTTCCATCTCTTAATACATTATCATTTCTATGTTTTGCAAACCTTCAAACTTTTTTGTAGATATTTTGAAATGTATAAATAATTATAGGCTGTATTTATCCTACTGTGCTATAGAACATTAGAACTACTTCCTTTCCCCTAACTATAGTTTGCTGACCATTATCTACCATCTTTTTTCACCCCCTTTCCTAGACTGTAGTGACATCTAGTATAAACTTTACTTCTAGTGATCAACATAGGATTTTTAGCTTAGAATTTTTAGCTTAGGATCAACATAGGATTTTTAGCTTCCACCAATGAGTGAGAACATGTGGTATTTGACTCTTTGCACCTGGCTTATTTTAGTACTCTAATGTGTTCTAGTTCCATCCATATTACTGCAAATAAACAGATTTTTATCATTTTATGACTGGATAATATTCCATTGTCTATATATGTACCACATTTTAAAAATTTATTTATTCATCAATGAACATCTCAGTTGGATTCCACATCTTGGTCAATGTGATAGTACTACAATAACATGGGCACTCAGGTATTTCTTTGCTATAATAAATTCATTTCCTTTGGATATGTACTCAACAGTGGGATTGCTGGATCATATGGTAATTCTACTTTTAGTTTTTTGAGAAATCTTCATGCTGTTTCCATAATGGAAATTTACATTCTTATCAACAATGTATGAGTTCCCATTTTTCAGCATCTTTGCTAGTATTTGCTATTTTTTGTCTTTTTGGTAATGACTGTTCCATTTATGTAATGAAATGAGCTCAGAATTTCCCAAAGTGGGAATGGTGAAAGCCTGTTCCTGAAGAGTATTAACTAGCTTTAGTTTCAAATAAGTTCTATGAAGAGATGTGTTTAAGCTAGAGTTAGGGTTAGGGTTTTATTATATTACTTCATGAGGGTCTTATTTGGAGACTATAGTTCTATTATTAAATAGGATTATGCAAGGATTATAAAATAATACTCAGCAGTCCACCAATTTATCTGAATATTTTGAACACCTTTTCTGTACAGATTTCTGTATAGATTTCTATACAGAATCTGTATAACCTGGAGCACAATTTGGAAAATGTGTACTTAAACCATTAATTTGTACCATATCAAGTTAGTATCTTGAGCAACTTACTTTTCTAAAAAATGTGTTTTAATGTTATATGTTCAGATTTTCATAAGCAATGACAAGAAAGATTCCTATGGTGTATGACATGTCCTTTTAGTCAGTGAAGACTTTATCATAAAGTGTTTTGTTGATGAATTTTTACTAAGAATATTTAGTATGTAGTTTCAGCAATACTTAAAACTCAGCTGAAAAAGTGATATGGTTTCCCATGCTAATTATGAGAGCTGTGCTGATATGTGTATTTGACCTTCCCTGCCAAAAAGTCAAAAGTTAAATATTCTCCACACAGTAAATTTTTTACAAACCTTCATTTTCTGGGATATTTTAAGTATTTCTTTCCTTGGACCAAATATTCAGTGCCCATACTATATTTTTATTGTTTATATGTTTTGCTTGAATCCCCCTCAAACCTTTTCAGAGAGATATGGCATAGAAGTAAACTTTATAAGTGGAATTCACTGTTCCTTATCTATTTTTCATGCTTCTTCTGGGCTATCTGTAATTATGTCCAAGCTTCAGTTTCTCTGTGGTTTCCATTCTGAGTCTCAGCAGGGGCCATTTTTTTCTCTTTAGGAAACCTTGCATTTAAGTAGGAAAATGCCTCCTTTCCAGGCAAAGCTATCAGGAAAAAATTCCTTTATTTCTATCTCATCCAACTTTGCATTAAAAAATTGCAGTGCTAAAAATTCCCTTACATCAAAATTGTGAGAAATCATATTGTGATTATAATATCTGCCTTTAATTCATTCTTTATTTTTAGATGTTAATAAGCCTTTATTTTATTCATTTATTTTTATGCAGAGCTGAGAATTGAACCCAGTGTCTCACATATGCTAGACAAGCGCTCTACCACTGAGCTACAACCCCAGCCCCTGCCTTAATTCTTTGCTGACCATCTATTTGAAGTTATATAAAGTTTTATTTGCTAACTATAGCTCTCAACTATGATTTCCTGAGATTTCCTGTCTGCCCCTTTTATATTTTTAAGGATTAACCCAGCCATTTCCTGATTGCTCCCAGATCCATTCTTGTCTCCCTTGCTATGCCATGGATTTACTAGTGATTGAGTATTAAAGACTAACTACATTTCCTAAGTTCCTTTCCCTGAAGTTCTCTTCTTAGGTTCAACCAAAGAAAGGTACTGGAAACAGATTGAAATAAGTGAAGAAGTAAGAAGTCAGAATATATCCACCATCTTTATTTGATTAAGCAGTGTCTAACAAGAATTTGCTTTTTTAAAAAAATGATTCTTTTTAGTTATCCATGGCAATAGGATTCATTTTGGAATATAATTTGTTCTAATTCAGTCCTCACTACTTCCCCTTTCCCTCTCCTCCTCCTGCCCACTCCATTGCCTTCCCTCTATTCTACTGATTTTTCTGCTATTTTCTTGTAGTTTTGTGAATGTACATGATAGTGAGGTTCACTGTGGTATGTTCATATATGCACATAGGAAAGTAAGATCAGATTCATTCCACTGTCTTTCCCTATCTCCCCCCTTCCCTTCATTCCCCTTTGTCTACTCCACTGATATTTCTTCTATTCCCTTTTTTACCCCCCCTCCCTTATTTGGGGTCTTTCCTCTGTGATTTCAGCTTTCAATGGAAACGTTCTACATTCTTGGTCTTACCTGTACTTACCAGTCCTAGCTGCTTGCTGAAATGCTACCTCTTTCCCTTACACTTTTTATCTTCTCCAGACCTAGAAGGGGTAAGATCTTCTAAACACTGACAAGTTCTAGGTTATTTAAACTTTATTCTTTGTATTTTCATCTCCTTATATTTTTACATATTTACTGTTGAACTACCTAATGAGGGCTATCTTTTTTGCCTAGAATCTGGCTGATATGAGGATTTGAGTATCATTTTAATTCTTCCTAGTTTTGTTAAATCCTTAAGTAAGGTAATAGATTCATGTATTTTAATGAAAAATACAGTTTAATATGTTATTAATGTTCTTCAAATGTAGTAGCATATCTATATTCCTCTGTCTCTTCACCTGTCTACCCACCCATAAGCATTAATACATTGGTGACTTTATAGCTTAGTTGCACGAATATATGCATACATAAAATACATATTTAGTGACAAAGCATTTCCACTCCCTTTGTAGCCATGTAAAATTTGGTATTGCTTTTAAATTCAAATAAAAATATGAAAAGAATATATTTTTAAGACAAGTTCCATTTTAAATAATAGTTATGCTCTCTGCATTTCATCAACTTCCAGAATTAATAGGAATAGAAAAATGCAAACATTGCATGCAGTAATAGCTAAGCATGGCTGGTAATAGTGTAACAATATGGTTAAGAACCACTGATGAAATATGTAATTTTAATGTCCTCTTCTGATATATAGGTAATTTTATTCTATTGCTGCTAGGAATTTACTTTATTTCCCATGCTACATGTATATTTACCATTTCATTTGGATAAACATTTAAGTATGTAATGGTCTTACCAGTTAGAATTTTCATTGATCTTGTAAAGAATGAGCATCACTGCATGGTTCTGATAACTAGTTTGTCTTGCAAGGTTTTACTTCTCTTTCCTCCAGAACTAATATGTTCATGATAGAATAGGGCAGATCAGGGAGAGTATCCATTTAAAATTTAGTTGCACTGAAGGAATGAAAATGTGCATTCAGAGTAGTTAGAAAGTATCATTGATTTTTCTCAGCATGAAGATTGGTACAAAATCCATTCTGGAGTTTCTTTTTCATCAAAAAGGACTTAAGGTGGACTTAGACAAAATTATAGTATTAAGGGCAGCTTCCATAGAGAAGAAAGTATTAGAATGTGGATTTTATCAATGTTATTAAATGTACTTGGACCATGTAACTAATAGGAACCATATTAAGAGAGGATTTTCAAATTTCTTTTTAATTTTGAGTTTTAATCAATGTCTTCATTTATATTTCTTTTTCAAAATATTAGATATTTAGTAAACAAGGTTATAAGTAACAATGATAATATTGGAAAAGTAGGAATAAGGGTGAAAAGCTAAGCAGAGGGCCTTTAAATACTACTAAAGACAAATTAATTAGTTTTTATTTCATTTAACTTATTTATTAGTGAAGAAATGAGTCATCCTTTGTTATCTATCCCCAGAATGTGTCAGTCTACCTTGGGAAAAACATCTCAAAATAGCCTTTTATAGACATTAAAGAAACAAAATATACTGCAGCCATGATATATTTCCATTTTTATAAATTTCTCTTTCTGAAGAATGAATTTATTTTTCAATCAAGGTGGTTTTTTTCTTGGTATCTGGACATAAGATCACTGGGGATTATGTTTTTGTTTGAATTACCTTGAAATCCTGAAGCCTGTTCATCTAGAATATGTTTAGCAGTTTCTGTCTTGCATGTTCACATCTCTGACTAAAACATAAAAATAAAGAGAAAAAAAAGAGAGGAGTTTGGTGGTTAATCTGGTGCAAAGATCTTGAAAACAATTTTCATGAGCATTGAGAAATACAAAGCAAGTACACACACTTGTTGTAAAAGAAACTGCATAGGTTACCCTCACCCTCCCTTCTCTATCTGATGCTTTTCTTGATTTCAGTAAAATTATGAAAACTATGTAGCTATTTCTCTGACAAAGATTAATATTTAAGGTATCCAAGGGCTGTCTCACTCTGCTCTCTCTGTATTCACCATACACAAAGTAGTTGAAACCAGATCATGGAAGTAGACTGGTAATGACCAACAACATTTTTGGAGGTGTACTTTTTCCCAAATAAATTACTATTGGCAGAGACATAATTTTGAAGTAGTATGGTGTCAGGAGTATTCTACATGTCTTTGGAGTGTCAGGAAGTGGAAATAATTCAACTTCAAACCCCATCTTTACAAGTGACTGACAAGAATTTTTGTTGACATAACTTCTGTAGATAATGATTAATACTTAAATTTACATTTGAAATAGATGGTGTGAGCTTCTGAAGGAAGGAAGGAAGGAAGGAAGGAAGGAAGGAAGGAAGGAAAGCTACAAGCATCCTATGGAAGTTAAATCTTTCTCTAAAGATTTAGAGAAGGATTATATCTCAATACTATGTTGTTTTTGCTCTTCCAAAATAAAAAGGAAAATACTTGAATGCATCTGTTAGGTATTGTTAAAAAATATTGAAAATCACATGGCCCTTAAAATGATAAAATAAGAGATTCTGAGAGGTGTGGGGAGAATCTGGATTTGATTAGTACATGCATAGGTATGTGTTGAATTATCACAGTGAACCCCATGTACCATTTATATATTGTTATGGTTTGGATATGAAGTGTCCCCACAAGGCTCCTGTGGGAATGTTCAGAAGTGAAATTACTAGATTGTGAGACATGTAACATAATTAGGTCATCCTAGTTGGAATGGACTGGGTGGGAACTATGGTAGGTGGGTTATGGGTGAAGGAGGTGGGATACTGGGGATATGTCTTAGAAGGAAGCATTCATCTTCCCTTTGACCCCTTTCCCCTTCCCTCTCTCAGTTTCCTGACTACCATAAATGGAGCACTTCCCTCCACCATCCTCTTTGGCCATGAAATGCTGCCTCACCTTAGGCCCAGAGTGATGGACTCAATGATCATGGACTAAACCTCTGGAAGAATCAGCCAAAATAAACTTTTCCTTCCACTAAGTTGTCCTTTTCAGATATTTTGGTCAAGTGATTGAAAAATTGGCTAACACATCTATGTTAATTAAAATTAAAATAAAACATAATATAAAAAAGATAATGAAAACTAAAATAAGAATTCATTAAGTATGGATCAGCATCCACTTATCAAAGAGAATATTCGGCCTTTGGTTTTTTAGGATTGGCTTACTTCGTGTAGCATGTTATTCTCCAACTCCATCCATTTACATGCAAATGCCATGATTTTATTCTCTTATAAAGCTGAGTGATATTGCATTGTATAACTAATTAGAACAAATAAAAATATATAAGAAAATAATTTATTAAGTAATAGTGGAACAAGGTGAAACCAAATTACTTAAACATAAGAAAAAATATCATAATGTAGCTGGGTTCCATTCTTTTTTTAAAAGATTTTCTGCCTCATTGAGGCACTTCTTAAGTTTCTCCTCCATATAACTAATTTTATTTTTGACTGTTTAAATTATATCCAGTATCATACCAATGTAACATTTTTGAAATTTAGTGATAAAGAAAAAGTCCTATAATCACTAAGAATAAATTTTCTTTATTCCCTCCATAATAATTTAATTTCAGATTTTCAAATCTTAATATCCATATAAAAGGAACTGAGAAAAATATGTCCATTGCATTCTATAATAAAAAGCTGTATTTTATATATATATATAAAACCATTTCACCTATTGGCATGTCTCCAAAAATCACATTCTTAGTTGTGTGTTAATAAAAAATCATTATACTCTGGATTTTTCCTTCTAGTGCAAATCTATGATTTACCATAATAAATAAAAAACAAAAGCTCAGAATTTTTTTGTTAAGCATTAATAGCAGTTTTGAGAAAAAAATACATGGAATAAAATGATTAGGAAATCGATCACAAAATGAAACAAAAATTTTTAAAGAGTGATATAATTTTAAAAGCTCATAATAATGAATTACTTAAAATTCAAAATTAAATTATTCAAGACTGGATCTTGGCTCAGGAATGACAGGAAAAAAAAACAGGAGTGTTGAATTTTTCTTTTGTATGGTAAGAAGAATGAAAATTTCATATAAATTTTGAACATATCTGACCACTTAAGGTGCTTCGTGTGTACTTTTGGATTAAATAAATTGATGACTAAAAGGAAAGAGAAAGAAAATGGCAAGGGAATAATGAACTACGGAGAACATACACAAGTATCAAAATATGGCTAACAAATTTAAAGAAAAAAAAATGACAGAAAAACTATGACACATCCTCCCCTCCCCCCCAAATTACAAATTCCTTGAGAAACAAATCCATAATACATTATAAAAAGAAAATGTACACATATATTTTGAAATAAAAGAATAAATAAAAATATACACTTGGAAAAAACCTATAAATTCTAGTAATATCGATATCAAAGTAATTTGGAGGTAGCATTAAACAAGAAAACAGTGATCATTTTCTATTCTTTAACAGCCTTATTCAGAATGATGACATTACATTGATATGCCCTTAAGAACAGATTAATATAAAAATGGAATTAAAGCAAACATAGGAGTCAATAACATATTCACATTTTTATGAGATTTATTACATCTCTTTCAACATTTAACATATCAAGACAATAAAGAAAGTAACATCAAAATTTGATTGACAATGGGATTATAATAGGGTTATTTCAAAAACTGACTCCTCTTCAGCCATAAAAAAAAAGAATGATATTCTATCATTTGAAGCAACATGGATGGAACCAGAGGACATTATGTTAAATGAAGTATGCAATGCTCAAAAACAAATACCACAGAATCTCACTTACATGTGGAATCTAAAAAAGCGATCTCATGGAAATTGAGAGTAGAATGGTAGATACCAGAGACTTCAGGGAATTCAGGGGAGGGGAAATGTGGAGATTTAGTCAACATGTACAATGTTATAGTTAGGAGAAATGATTTCTGGTATTATATTGCACAGTAGGTGAATCTAGTTTTAACAATAATGTGGGGCTGGGATTGTGGCTCAGTGGTAGAGCGCTCACCTAGCACATGCAAGGCCCTGAGTTCAATCCTCAGCACCACATAAAATAAAATAAATAAAATAAAGATGATAAAAAACAATAATGCACTCCATATCTCAAAATAGACTAAAGAGAGGATTTTCAATGTACTCACAATAAAACTATGATGAGTTTAAGATGCTGGATATTCTAATAAGTGTTATTTGATCATTACACAATCTATACACAAATAAAAACATCATACTGTACTTTACAAATATATACAATTATGGATCAACGAAATTTTATTATGTTTATAGATACAGTTGCCCATTTCTTTCATGGAAATCATTCTCTCCAGTTTCCTACCTCTTATTTTAGTTAATTTTATGATTTCTGAAAAATCATCCATTTTATGAATCTTAAAAATCTATAGATATAGACTTCTAAATCAAGGAGAGGAAAATTGAAACACCATAAAAATGAAGTATTTTAATCTTTCTTCAAGTATTTTCAGTAATTTGTCATATAAACTGCAAATTGTGCAAAACATAGCCAGCCACAATTCTTTAAAATTAGATATTAATAATGAACTTAAAACATCATCAATTAATATAAAATGTTGGAACCTGCAAAACAAAAGACTTTTCTGAATTTAGTTTTTAAAAGCGTATAAACTACAGATTATAAGACTTAACAAATGATTTTTATTTTAAAACTTTTGATAATTGTAGTTATAAACAACTAGGTGAGCAAAATAAAACAACATTAAGTTAAGCAAGTAAATTCATCTAAAGTACTTTAGAGAGAGGAATGCTCAAGCTTATTATTCTTGTTTTTTCTTGTAGAAATTAATAAGTTATAAAATATGAGGGTATAACTAATGAATTCTAAGAATAAATTTCCTTTATTCCCTCTATAATAATTTAATTTCAGATTTTCAAATCTTAATATCTATATCCAAAGAGCTGAGAAAAATATGTTCATTGCATTCTATAATAAAAAGTTGTATTTAATATTATATATATATATAATATTAAACCATTATTTTTAAAATAATGAATAATGTGGTTATTTTAAAAAATAAGCATAAATAAAATGGAAAATCTATAAAATCTAACTCAGGAAGAATTCAATCATAAATATGATTCAAATGAAAAAAGGCATTACAAAAATAACATGTTGGAGCTGTGGTTGTGGCTCAGTGGTAGAGCACTTGCCTAGCTGAGGTACTGGGTTTGATTCTCAGCACCACGTATAAACAAATAAATAAATAAAGGTCCATCAATAACTAATAAAAATTTAAAAAATAATATGTCTAAAACTATAACTGCATTATTTTTATGGATTTTAAGATTCATAAAATGGATGATTTTTCAGAAATCATAAATTTAAATAAGATGTAGAACAACTGGAGAAAATTATATCCATGAAAGAAATGGACAGATATCATGTAAACACCTCTAAAACTAAATATTGAATGGATATTTTCAGAATTTTAAGTTTAATTTAAAAAAATCATAATTTAAAAAATAATTCAGAGGGAATAAGTGAAAGATATCTAATTTGTTTTATGAAGTTGTTAAATTTGAAAATTATAAAAAAAGAAAACATCTGACCAACATAATTGAAAATGTAGATGTAGAAAACCTAGTGGGATTACTGTAATCATAAAAAAATGAATATTCTATGTTATAATAAAACAAAGGAGTTTGTATAGTAGTGATAAAATAAAGCCTTATATATTTTAAATTTATAATGTACTAATAGTAGATCCTGGAAAGATATATTTCTTAGTAATAACAAAATTTGTATTTGAGAAAACACAAAACCTACTTTGAAGGTATGAAAAATTTATATTTATTAACATAATCATAAGTATCCTCATGAAAGCATTAACTGACATTTTATTGAAAACTGGAAAAAATGGCAAACGTGAATGCCATTACTCGTTTTTAAAAATGCTAATGTGGAATTTCAGTTCCAGGCAATAATACTTAAATAATCATAATTAGATGGATTAATATATTGAATAAAACAGTTGTTATTTTAGTACATGATATGCCTTGACATTCTAAAAACTGAAACTTCTGGAAATGACAAAAATTGAATGTCATTCATTGAATAGTGATAAGGAAAACAGACAAAAGATACTGGAAGTATTATATATTTACAGTAACTTTAAATTAATACTTAAATTTTTTCAGTTAACAATCAGTATATCTGAACTTTACATAACTAATAATATATGAAATATATTTAATGGCAAAATAAATTTAAAACTCTTTCAAGGTAATAATGGGTGAAAGTAGATATCATTTTACAAATGACAAACTTTAATATTTAAATATAAACTGATATGAGAATGAACAGACTGACAGGTAAAGAGAATAGTTTTTTGCAAATGTACTTGATTGTTATTCTAAAAGCATTAATATATGATAGCACAAATAAGTAACAATGAAATGGACCAGTAGACAATTGTTGCAGTTGGTTTCTCTGAAAATCAATGCTAAGGTAGTGTTTAGGGTAAAAGATGTTTATTAAGGATCAATATCTGTGAAGGGAAGGAAAAGGAAGCAGGATAGAACATGGGGAAAAGTCAAACTGTCGCAGATCTAACACATTCTCAACAATCCCTCCAGTGACCTCTGGAAAGGAGGCTTGCCTATTAGTTTTCCAAATTGGAAGGAAAAGTTCAGGCCTTTACACCAGATATGGGCTTCCCTGAAAAAGAGGAGGCTTAGTGAAGGCAGATTTCAGTAGCAAATACAGATTCAGAAAAAAAATGGAAAAAAAACCCTGCTAATTTGAACTAATAAAAGTTGAGGGGGGGAAATGCACCTAACAACCTGCTGCAGCTGGGCAACATATCTTCCTTGAAACAGGATCTGGATGGTATCTCTTTATGTCTACCACAAAATGATTCAAAGAATATATACATATATTTTGTGGGGGTGTACCAAGGATTAAACTCAACCACTGAGCCACATCCCCAGCCCTATTTTATACACCTCCCCCACACACATATTATTTAGAGACAGGTTCTCACTGAGTTGTTTAGCGCCTTGCCATTCCTGAGGCTGGCTTTGAACTCATGATCCTCCTGCCTCAGCGTCTCCAGCTGCATTCACAGGTGTGGATTACTGCGCCCAGCGAAAGAATATACTTTTTAAAATTAATTAATGCATTAGATTTTTCACATCCTTCCCCCAAATTAATTTTGAACAAATTTAAAGTATTAAATACAAAATGAAACTCTTTATTTAGAAAAGAATCTTAATGATTTCCACCCTGCATTCTCAATTTAAATATTTTACCCAGATCTTAGGAAGTCACATCACACACAGCAATATCTATGAGAAGGGAAAAAATCATAAGGAAAAAGATGAATAGACACAGACAGTTCCAGAGATATTTTAAGTCTGCAATATGGAAAAGTGACCTATTATAAGACATCCAAAAATTCTTTGTTTTTTAAACTTCTGAACACAGTTGAAAATAAAGATAGGACAGTGGTGCACTTTGTGGTTTTGAAGATTTTTTAAAAATCCCAAAGGGAAATCATCTTCACTTACATACACACTGCATCGGAAATTAGTCAACGAAGTCAGAATATTCAGTCTACTTCTTTGGTTTAAAAGAGTATGTCAAAAAAGATATTCTCAGTGTCACAAAGAAATAGCAAAGACATTTGTCTGTCTTGGCTTGGTCTAGGGTGTAGTTGAATGAGGAGCTAGATATTTACTTATTGAAATTAAAATCACTAATTGTCCCATAAAATGATTTGGAGTTCAATTTCTCACTATTTGATTAAAGAACTCCCAAATCAGAAACATGGGAGGGGGGGATAAAAATTATTGTAGACTGTTGGTACTATAGAGGTATCAGGATGATGCAAACATTGTGTTCTTAGCAATTTTCTCTCAATACAACTATTTAAAATTAGTCAATGTTAAAAAATTAACATATAAAATTCAAGAACACAATATTTTATAAAAATAATATTGTATATTGTCCTTTAGAAAAGTATAGAATTATGTATAAACTGAAAAAAAGCAAATAAATTGCTTTGGGATAAATATCTGTTGAGTCACAATACAAAACTATGTTTTACTAATTCCAGACAGTAGTTTACTCTAAAAGGGGAATAAGAAGGGAGGTGAATGAGTTTGAAAATGGATACTCAGAAATTTCATCTTTGTCATGTTTTATTTCTTTAAAAATTACATAGCAAATATGGTGACATATATATTGCTATGCTTTGTTTTGGATCTTACTCATTTTATTGTTCTGAGAACTTGGTGGAAAATACGGCTTTCAATAGTAGGAAAAAAATTGTGTCATTCTTTGAAAATTGTATCTCCTTTACTTTTCTGGAGTTCCATTTATATGGATAGAAAGGACTGATAAGTTAATAATGAATTATGAAAATCCTTATAATGGTGCCTGCAGATTTTAAGTGCTATATTTGCATCAGTTTTTATTATTATTGTTGTTTCTTTATTTTTTTTGCATAGACTTACTCTGTCTTTTCAGTAAATTTCTTTAACTTTATCTTCCAACTATTACATTGAACTAATTGCTCAAAATAAATTCTAGTGTTACATTTGCATTTTATTATTTTATAACACAGAAGCTTTCATCTTTACTGCTGTCAAACTAATATATTAGTCTTTCTCTTTGTGGTTCATTGTACTGTTTTATACTTATATAAACCTTCTCCACCAAAACTGTATAAACACCTTTATTTTGTTACTGGCACAAAAAAATACCAGCACTGTAATTTTTTCAATGCCTCATATTTCCCATTTCAGAAATCTTAATTCAAATCCTATTTTGTCTAGCCAGAATATATTATTAAGGAATTATTCCAGGAGAGACAAGTGTATTTTTTTCTGGATCATAACATGTCAGAATATTTTTATTGTATTAAGGACAACCTAAATAATTATATAATTCTGGGATCACAATATTTGCTCTCAAATTTGCATATGTCTCCATTATTATATATCTTTTAGTGGAAGATCTGTTGAATATATGAAGGTTTAAAATAATAGGAAGTTCTCTCAACTGAATATGAAATAAATTCTCCAGTTGAAAATACTTCACAAATCCTAATTTGAGAGAAAATCTATTTATAAACATTCAGATAGCAAGTATGTTACATTAAAAGATATATCAGGATCAAAGACATAACAAAAGTATTGGGAATTTCAATATCATAAAATGCAATTAACTGGGTACTGTAATCCCAGTGGCATGGGAGGCTGAGGCAGGAGGATCATGAGTTCAAAGCCAGCCTCAGCAAAAGTGAGGCACTAAGCAACTCAGTGAGACCCTGACTCTAAACAAAATACAAAATAGGGCTGGGGATGTGGCTCAGTGGTTGAGTGTCTCTGAGTTCAATCCCTGGTACAAAAAAAACAAAAGTGTAATTAAAGGCTAAATGCATGAAATATGATCAAAAAGAAATTTCAATATAATAAAAACATGATGCACAAATTTTATATGGTAGAATAAAATTTTATGTGACAAGGATATACTTGTGAATACAAAACAAATTATTCTATAAATAAAAAGGAAATTTGACAAATCTCCATATGGACGTACTGCCTCGATTTTATTATTTATTTATTTATTTATTATGGTGCTGGGGATTGAACCCTGTGGACCTCACACATGCTAGGCAAGAGGTTTACCACTGAGTTACATGCCCAACCTAGTTGTAGCCTTTATTATATTCCCTTTAAAATGCAATATATTAAACTTAAAAAATGTAAGCCAAAATATGAATGCAATAAAAAACCAAACTAAAAATTGTGTTCAATAGAAAGATAGAATGCTTTATTTCTATTAATAGTATAGTTCATGATCATATCCAGTATAGTATTGCCTACTCATCATTCAGTGAACAAAACTGATGAGTTTGTGTACAATGAATTGAAATGCATTCTGCTGTCATGTACAACTAAGTAGAACAAATAAAAATTTTAAAAATTAAAAGTCAAACTGACAAGATCGGTGCCCTTATGAAGCTTACATTCAAGTTAGGAAGACAGAATAAAATGTGTATATATATATATATATATATATATATATATATATATATATATATTAGAATAAGAAATACTCCATGCATGTATAATATGTCAAAATATTTTCTCTCCATATATGTATATACATATAAATATATATATTAAAGTTTTCTGCAAGAGCTAAAATAAAACTGGTAAGAGTGATACAACAGCAGGGCATGGTGGCACATGCCTGTAATCCCAGCAATTCAGGAATCTGAGGCATGAGGATTACAAGTGCAAGGCCAGCTTCAGCCTCAGCAACTTAGGGAAACCCAAAGAAACTTAGAGAGACCCTGACACAAAATAAAAATATAAATAAGGGCTGGGGATTTGGTTCAGTGGTTAAGTGCCCTAGGTTCAATCCCTAGTATACCCAAAAATAAATAAATAAACAAACAAACAATAAACCTATTAGAGGCTCTAACTTTAAAAAAGAGTGATACAATAGAGTAACAAGGACACTTCAGCATAAATTGTAATGAAAAGGCAGTGAGTGGATAAAGGATGGGATTAGAGGGAGGAGAGACTTTAGTTTTCAACCCCTTCAAGAATCTCCTCAAGCTGTACAGAGATCTTTCTCTAATGCATTCTCTTATCCAGGTGTTCCTATGAGAGATGAAGACAGGAGGATAAGGCCCAGACATTTTTACTCATTGTGGGTCAATTCTTATGGGTGATCTACTATCCAGAGTTACTTTTTGCACTGACTGCGTAAGACTTGCATTTTTCTTTCTGTTTAATTCTGCGTTTTTTTCCTGCTCTTTTCTACAGATGATAGTCCCAAAGGTATTCCCTAATGAACATGCTGCACACTAAACTTGCCCAAACTTTTCCATTCTAGGAACAGAACCTATGGACACAGGCAAGGATAGTACATCCAGACCTCACTAAGCTATTATATCAACTTTGGTTTTATTCAAACTGCAGTGGAATTAAGTGAATAATTTTTTTTTTAGTAATAAACATGATATTTTTTTTCTTGTGGTGCTGGTTTCTTGGGTATGAACATATGTCAAAAGATAAAAGTATATTTCTAAGAAGTGTAAAGGTTAGTATGTGCTAATTATTATTTTTTATTTGTTTTACTTAGTTACACATGACGGTACAATGATCTTGACATATCATACATTTGAATCAGATGGGATATAATTTCTCATTTTTCTGAGTATACAGGTTGCAGAATCACATTGGTCATGAAGTCATGTATATACACACACAGTAATAATAATGTCTGTTTCATTCTACTATCCTTCCTATCTCCCCAACCCCTCCCCTCCCCTCCTATCACTTCTCTCTACCTAATCTATAGTAACACTATTCTTTTTTTTCTCACATCTTCATACATACATTTTGTATAACAATGAGGGTCTCCTTCCACCATCCATACAATTCCCTTTCTCCCTCCCTTTCCCTCCCACCCCGCTTCCCTATGCAGAGGTAATCTTCTTCCCATGCTCTTCCTCTCTTCCCCATTTGAGTCACCCCACCCCCCTTATATCAGAGAAGACATTCCGGATTTGTTTTGGGGGGATTGGCTAACTTCACTTAGCATAATATGCTCTAATGCCATCCATTTCCCTGCAAATGCCATGATCTTGTTATTTTTTAGTGTTGAGTAATATTCCATTGTGTATATATGCCACACTTTTTTTATTCATTCATCCATTGAAGGGCATCTAGGTTAGCTCCACAGTCTAACTATTGTGAATTGTGCTGCTATAAACATTGATATGGCTGTGTCTCTGTAGTATGCTGTTTTTAGGTCCTTTGGGTATAGTCTGAGAAGAGGTATAGCTGGGTCAAATGGTGGTTCCATTCCCAGCTTTCCAAGGAATCTCCATACTACTTTCCAAATTGGCTTCACCAATTTGCAGTCCCACCAGCAATGTACAAGTGTACCCTTTTCCACACATCATTGCCAGCACTTGTTGTTGCTTGTCTTCATCATGGCTGCTATTCTTACTGGAGTGAGATGATATCTTAGAGTAGTTTTTATTTGCATTTCTCTGATTGATAGAGATTATGAACATTTTTTCCTTTATTTGTTGATTGATTGTATATCTTTTTCTGAGAAGTGTCTGTTCAGGGTAGATCATATGACTTAAGGAATTTATTGATGCCTTCACTATCTTAAATTTTATAGTAGTATAAGGTTTTAAAATAATTTCTAATTATCTTCTGTATTTCTGTAGTGTCAGTTGTGATATTGTCTTTTTCATCCCATATGCTAGTAATTTGGATTCTCTCTTTCTTCTCTTTGTTAGCATGGCTAAGAGTCTGTCATTTATTATTTTCATTTAGTTTTTCAAAGAACCAACTTTTAGTTTTGTCAATTTTTTCAATTGTTTCTTTTGTTTCAATTTCATTGATTTCAGGTCTGATTTTAATTATTTCTTGCCTTCTACTGTATTTGCTGTTGATTTGTTCTTCCTTTTCTAGGGCTTTGAGATATGGTTTGAGGTCATTTATTTGTTGGATTTTTATTCTTTTAAGGAATGAACTCCATGCAATGAATTTTCCTCGTAGTACTGCTTTCATAGTGTCCCAGAGATTTCAATATGTTGAATCTGTGTTTTCATTTACCTCTAAGAATTTTTTAATTTCCTCCTTGATGTATTCTATCACCCATTGTTCAACTAGTAGCATATTGTTCATTATCCATGTGATGTAGGAATTTTTCTTCCTTATTTTATCATTGATTTCCAATTTCATTCCATTATGATCAGATAAAATGCATGGTATTATTATCTCTACTCCTTTGTATTTGCTAAGAGTTGCCCTATGCCATAATATATGGTCTATTTTTGAGAAGGATCCATGTGCTGCTGAGAAAAAAGTATATCCACTTGATGTTGGTTGATATATTCTATATATGTCAATTAAATATAAGTTATTAATTGTGTTATTGAGTTCTGTAGTTTCTTTATTCAACTTTTGTTTGGAAGATCTGTCCATTGGTGAGAGAGGTGTGTTAAAAATCACCCATGATTGTTGTGTTGTGGCCTATTTGACTCTTGAACTTGAGAAGAGTTTGTTTGATGAACATACCTGCATCATTGTTTGGGACATATTTATTAATGATTGTTATGTCTTGTTGGTGAATGATTCTCTTTATCAGTATGTAGTGTCCCTCTTTATCACTTTTGATTAACTTAGGCTTGAAGTCTACTTTATTTGATATGAGTATGGAAACCCCTGCTTGCTTCCAAGGTCCATGTGAGTGGTATGATTTTTCCCAACCTTTCACCTTCAGTCTGTGTATGTCTTTTCTTATCAGATGAGTTTCCTGTAGGCAGCATATTGTTGGATCTTTTTAAATCCAGTCTGCTAGCCTATATCTTTTGATTGGTAAGTTTAAGCCATTAACATTTAGGGTTACTATTGAGATATTGTTTGTACCTCCATCCATGTTTGCTTATTTTTGTTATTTAACTTGATTTGTTTTTCCTCTTTGATTAGTTTTTCCTTTACTGTTTTACCTCCCACTGTTGATTTTCATTATTATTTTTCATTTCCTCTTCATGTAATGTTTTGCCAATGACGCTTTGATTTGCCGGTTTTCTAGCTGCAAATTCTTTTAACTTTTGTTTATTGTGAAAGGTTTTTATTTCATCTTTAAACCTGAAGCTTAATTTTGTTGGATACAAGATTTTGGTTGGAACCCATTATCTTTTAGCATTTGAAATACGTTGTTCCAGGATCTTCTAGCTTTCAGAAACTGTGTTGAAAGATCTGCTGTTAACTTAATTGGTTTACCCCTAAATGTAATCGTCTTCCTTTCTCTTATGGCTTTTAAAATTCTCTCTTTGTTCTGTATATTGGGCATTTTCATTATAATGTGTTTTGGTGTGGGTTTTGTACATTCGGCATCCTGTAGGCTTCTATGATTTGGATTTCCATTTCATTCTTCATGTCTGGAAAGTTTTCTAAAATTATTTCATTGAAGAGGTTGCTCATTTCTTTGGTTTGGACCTCTATACCTTCCTCTATCCCAATAACTCTTAAATTTGGTCTTTTTTATGCTATCCCATATTTCTTGGATGTTCTGGTCATGGTTTCTTATCAGCCTTTCTGAGCGGTCTACAATCTTATTGAGATGATATACTTTGTCTTCGTTGTCTGATGTTCTGACTTCTAAGTGTTCTACTCTGCTGGTGATACTCTCATTTGAGTTTTTAATTTGGTTTATTATTTCCTTAATTTCCAGGATTTCTGTTTTTTTTTTTTTTTTTTGTATAACCTCTATCTCCCTATTGAGTTGATCTTTTGCTGCTTGGATTTGTTTATGTAATTCATTGTCAAAGTGATCTTTCATTGTCTGCATTTGCTGTCTAAAGTCCTCCTTAAGACTCCAGATCATCTGAACCATGTACATCTTGAAATCTTTATCTGACATTTTTTTCTGCTGTAGTTATCTCCTCTATTTTTGAGTTGTCCTGCATTGTTTGTGGCCCTTTCTTTCCTTGTTTTTTTCATGTTGCTCACGTTTCTTTCCAGCTCTGTGTGACTGTTGTGTTATTATTTTTGTATTATAAATTTGTATTGCTCTTGACTAGTTCGGACATCTCTCCTTTGTGATGGGAGACAATGTCTAGAGATGTTGGATTCAGCTATAGTTTACAATATATTCATTAACTTCATCAAAGGCATACAGATTCTGGTGACATATCAAGAACTGAGGGTTGGTCATAGGACTTTATATTTAGGGGGAAAGATGTGAGGGTATGGGGGTTAATATATCTTAGCTACTTTGGATGAGAACTCTAATGACGGGTGTTATTAACAGTAGAATAGACAGGAAGTATTTTAGGGTGGCTAAGTACATGGGAGGACATTAAGAAGCATAGAAACCATCACCTATTTGCATTTAGTAATTTACACGTAATAGAAGTAGTAACACTTGGGAGGTTGGGAGAGGAAGAGAAGGAGGAAGAAAAGTACAAAGAAAAGAAGAAGAAGAAAGAGGGGAGAAGAGATATAGAAAATAGGAATGAAAAAAGAGAGATGAGAAGAGAAAGATAAAAAAGAAAGAAGGAAAGAAGGAAAAAGAAAAAAAAATAATGCACTCTTAGATTTCTGTTTTCTTCTCTTCCAGTAGGTGGCATTGTGCATTCCAGTTGAGTCTCTGCCCTCAGTGTGGGGGAAGCAATGCATGTGAGTAGGCTTTCCCTCCTCTGCCAGGTGCCTCTCCAATCCCGGTGTCTTTGGGTTGTTCCCAGTCTCTATCGCCCTCACTTCTCCTACCCACCAGGCCCCAAATACTGGGACTCTTCTCCGCAGCCCTGGGTTCACTCTGGGTTTGTGGTGCCCTGGCCGCACCATGCTCCTGATCAACTGGGGGCTACCTCTGTGTTGAGAAGTCACCAGGTCTTCACAGCTGTGGAGAGGGGGAGTTGGAAACCGGCAACCTGTTCTGTCATATTCCCTCTGATAGCCATGCCCACCGAGAGCTGGTGAGAAAGGTTTTGAGTTATTGCAGCTGGGTGTAGGGGGGGGCTGGGAACCATGGGAACCACACACCTGTTCCATAGCCAATCTCGCTGTCTGCTACACCCGCCAAAAGCTGATGTGGTAGATTTTCCAAGATGGTGACTGCCTGTTTCTACGCCAGGGTGTCCGGTGAGGTGGGGGGGGGCTAGGCTGTTCATCCACTATGCCCCCGAGTTCAGTCCTCAGTTCAGTGCCCTGTGGTGACACGGGTCACAGTGTGGTGTGCTCTGATCTTAAAGGCTCTATGAACCTGTGTCTCTACACTGTCAGAACTCTGTGGCACTCACCTTCACCCATCAGCGGTCGGTTCTGGGCTGCACTACCGCTAGCTGGCTTCTGCTCACGGAGCAAATCAGCTCAGGTTTCTTGTGTTTTGGCCTGCTCTTATAACAAACCACTATTTAAAATCCTATCACAAGCTCCATGAAGCTTAAAATCATGAATGGGGGCTCCTATGCTGAAAAGCCACCGACCACTTACATGGAGTCACACCAGTACAAGTTCTCCTCTGAGTGAATAATTTTCAGCATACTTCTTGATCTCTAAATGTCCTTTTAAATTAATAATACTTGTTTAAAGGAATTTTTCACTCTTATTTAAGGCATTTATTCAAGAGTTAGATAGTATTTTAAAATATTTTTGACAGTGTTCTAGAACCTGAGGATGAAGTGATGAGAATAAACTTCACCTGACTTTCCAGAGGAAGTGAAGAAAATAAATATTATCCAAAATTTTCTCTTTCCCTACCTCTTTCCTTTCTTAATACAAATCTATACCAGTGATCCCATTCAATTCAACAAATATTTAATGACTGCTCCTTACATACTAGGAAGCAATGACCTATATGTTGAGACTACAACACTAGTCTGTGCCATTAGAAAAAAAGATATTTACTTTGAAAATTCCATGAGGTTTCCCACAACTGACCTGCAGAATATTTTTATAAGTCCAGTGGGCTTTCTGTTTGCTGGTTCAAGGGGAAGCTCAGGTGTGTTGATTTTGCTCTTGTATAGATTATTTTCTGGAAGGAAATTCTTCCCCTTGTTTGTTGAGACCATTTGTTCCCAGAGGAACACCCAATACTATACTCCTTTGTACTGGTTTACTAAAAATGTACATGTATGTATGCATCACTTATTTGTTTCCATCAGACTTAAAGTAAGCTCAGCTCTCTGATAATTAATTAAGAATGCTAGTAAGTTTCTGGTAGGGCTCTTCCACTCTTTCTTAGGTTTGAAATTAGAAATAAAATGTTAAATAAATGTTAGGACAAACAAAAAGCAAGGAAAATCCCATATATTACCCATGTTCAAACACCTATTCAATTGTTAAACTTTTTGGGATTTTTTTTTTTTTGTGATTCTATGAATAGATTGAAATCCTTTTCTTTCTGGATTCTTTATAATTCTTCATGAATTAAACACAATATTTCATGAAACTTGAAGATTCAATGCTGTCGATACTTGAAAGTAAGTGCTAACCTATACACAACCTACAGATAGAATGATGGATAGATAGAGATGTGAATTTTAGATCTAAATGCCATGAGGAAAGATGATAAGGATTTGCACCTACAAATTTACATGGACACAAACTTTTTTCTTGGGTTTAAAAAGTGGCTCTCAAACTTTGTTACACAATGACATTACCTAGGTATAAAAATACTGATGCCTGGTTCCTAGTCACTACCTCCAAAAGTTCTGATTTAAGGTACCTATTTTGTGTATGTCCTGTAAAAAATCACTGAATAAGCATTTTAACTCTACTTCTACAAATGAGAGACAAATGAGAGGTAAAGATTTTTAAGTGTTTTATAAGTTAGGTAATGCCACTTCAAACTTCTTACGGAAATGGCTGGTGGTCACTATTGTTTTTATTTGTTCTTTTTATATATACATGACATTAGAGTATATTTTGACATATTACATGCATGGAATATATTTTATTCTAATTAGAATCCCATACTTGTGATTGATGTCCTATTCATACCACTCTCTTTCCAATTCATATCCCCTACTTCCCTTCATTATCCTTTGCCTAATTCTCTAAACTTCTATTCTCATATTGAGCCCCCATTGTGTATTAGCATTCACATATCAGAGAGCATATTCAACCTTTGTTTTTGGGAGATTGGCTTATTTCACTTAGCATAATAGTTTCTAAATCCATCCATTTTACTGACAAAAGTCATAAAGTCATTATTTTTTATGACTGGGTAATATTCCATTGTGTATATATACCATATTTTCTTCACTCAATAATTTGTTCAAGGGCACACACATAGGTTGGTTTCATAAATTAAATATTGTGAATTGAGTGCTATAAACATTGGTGTGGCTGTATCACTATGTTATACTGATATTAACACCTTGGGATATATGCTGAGAACTGGGATAGCTGGGTCCAATGGTGGTTCCATTCCTATTTTTTTGAGGACTCTTCATACTGCTTCCAGAGCCATTGTACCAATTTCCCGTCACACCAGCAATGTATGAGTATACCCTTTTCCCCACATCCTTGCCAACATTTACTGTTGCTTTTATTCTTGATTGTTGCCATTCTGACAGGACTGAGATGAAATCTCAGTCATTAGAGAAATTTCATTTCTCTAATTGCTATAGAAGTTGAACATTTTTTTCCATATATTTGTTGACCATTTGATTTTCTTCTTCTGTTAAGTGCCTATTCAGTTCCTTTTACCATTCATTCATTGGGTTATTTGATTTCTGTTGTTAAGTTTTCGAGTTCTTTGTATATCCTGGAAATTAATGTTCTATCTGAGGTGCAAGTGGCAAAGATTTTCTCCCATTCTGTGGTCTCTTGATTGTTTCCTTTGGTGTGAAGCAGCTTTTAAGTTTGATACACTCCAATTTACTGATTCTTTTTTTTTTTTAGAGAAAATTTGTTAGAATTTCAATTAATTGCCTTAGCACAAATGACCATTTTTTAAAATTTTTCAATATTTATTTTTTAGTTCTCGGTGGACACAACATCTTTGTTTGTATGTGGTGCTGAGGATCGAACCTGGGCCGTACACATGCCAGGCGAGCGCACTACCTCTTGAGCCACATCCCCAGCCCCAATTTACTGATTCTTAATTTTACTTCTAAAGCTTTAGGAGTCTTGTTGAGGAAGTTGGTTGCTAAGCTGACATGATGGAATTATAGACCTACATTTTCTTCTAGTAGGCACAGGGTCTCTTGTCCAATGCACAGGTACTTTATCCATGTTGACTTTCATGTAGGGTGAGAGATAGGGCCAAATTCCCTTCTGCTACATATGGATTTCCAGTTTTACCAGCACCATTTGTTGAAGAGGCTATCTTCTCTCCGACATATGTTTTTGGCACCTTTGTCTAGTATGAGATAACTGATCTGTGTGGGTTTGTTGCTGTGTCTTCTATTCTGTTCCATTGGTCTTCATGCCTGTTTTGGTGCTTTGTAGTATAATTTAAGGACTGGTTTTGTGATGCCTCCTGAATCACTTTTCTCACTAAGGAACGTTTTGGCTATTCTGGACCTCAAATGAATTTTATAACTGCTTTTTCTAGTTCCATGAAAAATTTCATTGGGGTTTTAATAGGAATTGCATTAAATCTGTATAACAGTTTTGGTAGTATGGCCATTTTGACAATATTAATTTTTGTCTATCCAAAAGCATGGGAAATCTTTCCATCTTCTAATGTCTTATTCAATTTCTTCCTTTAGTATTCTGTAGTTTTCATTCTAGAGTACTTTCACCTCTTTTTGTTAGATTGATTCCCAAGGTTCTTTTTTTTTTTTTGAGGATATTTTGAATGGGATAGTTTTCCTAATTTCCCTTTTAGCTGATTCATCATTAGTGTATAAGAACACAATTGATTTATGTGTACAATTTTATGTCCTGCTACTTTGCTGAATTCATTTTTGAGTTCTAGAGGTTTTCTAGTGGAGTTTTTTGGGGTCTTTTTTATAGGATCATGTTGTCAGCAAATAGGAATAGTTTGAGATCTTATTTTCCTATTGAATTTCTTTAATTTCTTTTTTTGCCTAATTGCTCTGGCTTGAGTTTCAAAGACTGTGTTGAGTAGAAGTGGTGAAACAGGGCACCCCTGTCTTGTTTTAGTTTTCAGAGGTAATGCTTTTAATTTTTCTCCATTTAGATGATGTTGGCCTTGGGTTTAAAGGGTATATAGCTTTTACAATGTTTAGGTATGTTCCTAATATCACTAGTTTTTTCTAGTGTTTTGAACATGAATGAATGCTATATTTTGTCAAATTCTTTTTCTGCATATAATGAGATCATTATTTTATTTTGTCCTTAAGTCTATTGATGTGCTAAATTACCTTTATTGACTACCATATGTTGAAACAACTTTGCATCCCTAGGATGAAACTCACTTGATCATGGTGCACCATTTTTAATATGTTTTCTATGCCACTTGCCAGTATTTTATTGAGAAATATGCTTCAGGGATATTGGTCTGCAGTTTTCTTTCCTTGATGTGTCTTTGTCTTGTTTTGGTATCAGAGTGGTACTAGCTGCATAGAATGAGTTTGAAAGGGTTCCATCTTTTTATTTTTCATGGAATAATTTGAGGAGGATTTGTGCTAGTTCTTCTTTGAAAGTCTGGTAGAACTCAGCTGAGAATCCATCTGGCCCTGGGCTTTTCTTTGTGGGTAGGGTTTTGATGGAGTCTTCAATTTCATTGCTTAAAACTGATCTCCTTAAATTTTCTGTTTCCTCCTGATTCAATTTGGGTAGGTCATATGTCTCTAGTAATTTGTCAATGTCTTCTACATTTTCTATTTTATTTGAATATAAAGTTTCAAAATAGTTTCTGATTATTGCCTGTATTTCAGTAGTGTCCATTTGCATCATGAATTTTAGTAATTTGAGTTTTTTATCTATTTCCCTTGGTTAACATGGCTAAGAGTTTATCAATTTTATTTTTTGAAAGAACTGATTTGTTTTTGTTGACTTTTTAAATTTTCTTTTTGTTGTTCATTTGTTTCAATTTCATTGATTTTGGCTTTGACTTCAGTTATTTCCTGTCTTCTACTGCTTTGGATGTTGATTTGTTCTTCTTTTTCTGGGGCTTTGGGATGTAATGTTAGATTATTTATTTGGTGACTCTCAGTTCTTGTAATGAATGAGCTCAATGCAATATTTCCTCTTAGAACTGCTTTCATAGCATCCCAGAGATTTTGATATATTTTTTTGCTCTTCTCATTTACATCTAAGTATTTTTTTTTAATTTTACTCATGATTTCTTTGGCTATCCATTGGTCATTCAATAGCATATTATTTAGTCCCCAGGTGTTAGAGTAGGTTTTATGTTTATTATATTGTTGATTTCTAATATCATTCCATGATGATATGATAGCATGCAATGTACTATCTCTATATTTTTTTGTATTTGCTAAAAGTTGCTTTGTGGTCTAAGATATGGTGTATTTTAGAAAATGATTTGTGTGCTGCTGAGAAAAAAGTGTTTCAGTCATTGATGGATGGAATATTCTATATATGTCTGTTAAGTCTAAATTATTAATTATGTTTTTATTTATATTGCTTCTTTATTTAGTTTTTGTTTGGAAGATCTATTTAATAATGAGAGGGGTGTGTTAAAGTCACCCAGTATTTTTGTGTTGTGGTCTATTTTGTTTTTGAAATTTAGAAGGGTTTGTTTGATGTATATTGATGCTCCATTGTTTGGGGCACAAATATTTAATATTTTTATGTCTTATTTATGTATTATTCCCTTAAGCAGTATGAAATGGCCTTCTTTGTCCCTTCTGATAAACTTTGGATTGAAGTCTACTTTATTTGATACAAGGATAGAAACCCCTGCTTGTTTACAACATCCATGTGAGTGATATGTTTTTTCCCATCCTTTTACCTTTAGTCTGTGGATGTCTTTGCCTATGAAATGTTTTATTGAGTACATTTTGTAGAGCTGTCTTTCTAGTTGTAAATTCTTTTAGGTTTTGTTTATTATGGAAAGTTTTTATTTCATCTTCAAATCTGAAGCTTAGTTTTGTTGGTCATAGTATTCTTGGCTGGTATCTTTTTTTTTTTTTCCAGAGCTTGGTATATATTATTCTAAGACCTCCTAGCTTGAGGGTCTGGGTTGAGAAATCAGCCAAGATTCCCTCTAAATGTGACCTGAATTTTTCTCTGGCCTCCTTTGAAATTCTCTCCTTATTTTGTATGTTAGGCATTTTCATAATAATGTGTGTTGGTGTGAGTCTGTTGAAATTTTGTATATTTGGGGTCCTATATGCCTCCAGTATTTGATTTTCCATTTTATTCTTAAGGTTTAGATATTTTTCTGATATTATTTTATTGAAAAGATTTCACATATGGTTTTGTTTTGTTTTGTATCTCCAAGCCTTCCTTTATCCTGATAAGTTTTATATTTGGTCTTTTCATGTTATCCCATATTTTTTGAAGTTCTGTTCATGGTCTCTTAACATCTTTTCTCCATGTTCAACTTTATTTATTTTGTCTATGTTGCCTCAAACTTTATCTTCCAAGTGGTTAGTCTACTGGTAATGCTTTTCATTAAATTTTTAATTTGGTTTATTGATTCCTTCATTTCAAGGATTTCTGCTTGACTTTTTTCAGAATCTCTTTTTATTGACGTGATCTTTAACTTTTTGTATTTCTCTCTGATTTTATTCCTTATATCATCCTTTACCTGGCACATCAGTTTAACTGTGAACTTTTAAATTTCCTTCTCTGATATTTCTTCCACTGTGGTGTTGATAGATCATGTTATCGAAGTATTTTGGTTTGTTCCCTTATTGTTTGTAAATCTACCCATCTAATAGTATGGACCTGAGGTGATAGTCTTTCTATCCTGTGGACTTATAGTGTCCCTGAATGTTTACAGTACCTCAGAGTTTAGGGGGAGACAAATAATAACAAAAACCAATGCAAACTATATACAGTATTAAACCAAATAGTTCCTACTATGACATCTACAATGTCATAAACAGAAATGATGTGATCAGTTATTGCCCACAGTAAAAACAGAAAGTTTGTAATATGTTTTTTTTTTTATTTCAAATGGTGAACAGAGATAGAATAGCAGAGATGTAGGATGTGATGATGATGAGAAAGAAAGAGAGAAAATAGAAGTAAAAAAATAAAGGAAGAGAGCAATAGAGTTTGGCTGTTAGCAGAAGAATAGAGGGAAAGAAATAACTGAGAGAAAAAGAAATATATATATATATATATATATATATATATATATATATATATATAAATTTAAAAATAAAAATACAAAAAGTATACAAAACAAACCTGAAGTATACTAATCAAATGTCCAGCCCTCAAAAGACTGAGCCATGAAAAATAACTGTCAAGAAAATGCTAGAAATGAGAAAAAAAGAGATAAAATATGTATATGTGTCCAGAAAAACAGAAGTTCTCACTGAAAAGTTACAGAATGTTTCCATTGGAGTTCAAAAAATTCTCAGATTCCCTTTTGAGCAGTGTTAGGTGGGGTTACTGAAGTATTCTGTGAGAGGAGTTCCTGTGGGCAGAACTCTTGCAAGCAGGATTTAGGCCCAGGTATTCTCCAGGTTCTTCTTTGAAATGCAGTTGTTATGAAGATTTTAAATCTGTGTACCTCTAGGGCCCAGCAGTTGCTTATACATTCTGGGAGACTGCACCCTAGGAATCTCCCATGGATTCCACTTATGTGGTGGAGGACTCAATCCTTTGTTCCCTCCATCCTCCACAGGACCTCACATTTCCTGGTCTCTCAGATTCACTCTTTAATCTCAGTCACTCCCACCCCCACCCTTTCAAATTCCTGATTGGGAACTTCCCTCCTAGTCAGTCCTTGGAGCTGCTGGACTCAAGGGCCAGATAGGTCTCCACAACCCATATTCCCCTGTGTAAACCCTCTCTGCATCTGATTTTTTTCTCCACTTAGGCACACTCTATATTGTGCAGTGTGAATTTGCCAGGCCTGTATTTTGGGCCCAGCACAGGTTTGTCTGGAATTAGATCCCCCAGCTGCAGGACTCTGCAGCATGGCTGCAAAATGACTCCTTCCTCTGTCCTCTGTGGGAAACCTGGAAAGATATGCCTTTTTTCCTGCCCAAGAAAATTGGGCACACATTTCTGGTTAGTCTTGCAGTGTCTTTGACCTCTGATTTGTCCATACCCAGACAGCCTCAGGCCTCCTAAAAATGCAGGTTCTTTTAATTCCTTTATCCCTCCAATTTGCTTGTTTGGGGGATCATTCCAGCTGGCTCCAGCTGGTGCTGGCAGTGGTGGTGGTGTGGGGCCTTTTTATATCCAATCTCCTGAGTCCCTAATCTGCTTTGAATGCCCAGTAATAATTCCCAGTAAAGTACCATTTTTTTTTCCACCCACCTTACTGAGAATTTGCCTATCTGCTTTCCTGGTTTCACACCTAGGAGCAACCAGGAAAGTGACTCCTCTATTCTGTCATCTTCCCATTTCTCTAGTGGTCACTCTTTAGAGGAAATTTAGTGCCAGTCTGGGGGCTGGGTGTCTGAGTCTTCTTTGGTGTGAAGGTTGATGAGAAATCTTGCTGGATTTTCTGTCTGCCCAGATTTTTTTTTTCTTTTCTTTTTTTCTTTTTTTTTTTTTTTTTTTTTGCCATATGTGACTGCCAGGAAAAAAGCCTGAAGCCATGTAATTCAAATGGATTTTAAGACTAAAGGACTATATCAATTACAGTTTGGTGATTTGGGCTGTGGAGCCCTAGGGATTGTATATAACTAAGCATGTTCTGCTGTAGTTTGTCAAATCATTTCAATCATGGAAAATGGGCAAAAATAAGCCTACTGACAAATGGTAGATATGGGTGGGATCTAGGGGGATTTGTGGCACAAGTGTTTATGTTAGGACTCATGTTTGATTATCTTTGTGTTGTGGCCAGGGCTTCTACACTGTGATCAGAATCTGCCAAAGACTAGCATTTGTGCAGCAGCACAGACAAGTGGAACCTACAAGGAGAAATCTTTAGGAGCTCCACTGATAGTAAATCGAGCCTCATACATTTATACATTTCAGACAGGTGGAAGCAGGTGCCACAAAATGGGTAGGTAATTGATGAATGGGCAATAATAAGCAAAGTTGCAAATCTTTTGAAATACTTGAAAAAGGGATCTTGTAAAGGTTAGATATTCTGCTAAATAGACCTTTAAGCAATTGGCCAATTTATTTTAGGTATTTGATATTAACCTTATTTGGAAGTCAGATTTGTTGAGGAATATCCTGTGTTTTAGATTTCTCATCCTGTACTATAGGTCTTTGTCTTATTCTTCTACAAGCCTCATGGTTATAAACCAATCTTAGGAATGTTTAAGAGTGCTCACTCTGGTTCCTTGCCACAGCCCAGCTGGCTGGGCAAACTAACGGGGAGGGGGGTGGAGGAGGGGGGGGGTTGATAAGCAACTTCTGTACATTGACACAGCAGGAGTGGGAGCCCTTTATTGTAGGACAGGAGGGGTATATATACATTCCACACAGCTTATCTTAATTAGCATAAACTAGATACAGCAGTCAACCAATAAGGAATCTCCACACTTAATGTCTTGCTGGTGTTACTTCACAAACCACTCCCTCTGGCAAAATGCCAGGCGCCATCCAGACTTGTTTACAGACTCTAACAGTTCCTGACAGCTTAGATTCTTATCTTGTCTTTCTTTTAACAAAGTATGGTTTTCTGTTTTAGAACTTGAGTATAAAGTAGGAAGCATAATAGTATCTGAAAAATAGTCCTGTTAGATTTAATTGAAATATTAGGGATAATACATTTGGTCTCCTGATAAGTAATAAATCATCAGTTACTATGATCACTTATATTATTTTTTATATTGTCCACAATGATATTATAATGTTTTATATATTATATGTATTTAATAAGTATTTGTTTTGAGGAGGACTGTATTCTGATGACATCAATCTGAGACAGATATATGTATGATTTACTAGGTCTAGGGAAGGAATGAATTCTGAAAGAATTCTTTTTAAACTCAAGTTCTTTTTATTCTATGAAGAATTTTTCTGGAAATATTTGAGACAACATGATAGAAGAATATATATTAGATGAAAAATGCTGAGATTTATAGCTAAAATGCATAAAGCACCTTCAAAATATTCTAAAAATTTATTGTCCTATACATTTAGAACTAAGCTGACCAGCAAGCTGAGACAATATATTTATATGTACTTCCAATATAGGCTCCCCTTGCACCTGAAGCAGATTTTCTTTCTTTCTTTCTTTCTTTTTGCTCTTAGTCTTTGATAGTTTGAAGGGAAAAGAAAATAACTCTGCAGTGCCATTTTATAGTTTTATTGCTTAGGTATTTCATTCGACTTCTTCAGGCTCAGCTTCCAAAGATTCATTCATCTAAATCAGCCTTAGGCTTCAGTTATCTCTAATCCCCCCCAAATCATGTTCAGACCGATGGCATAAAGCAGTGATCTCACTTTAAATTTACTTAACCTTCCATTTCAGAAGTTACAATGTGATTTTTTTATTCTGCTCAAGCAATCACAAATTTTAAGTTTCTTTGAGTTTGTTCTTTAGTGGAAGCCTTCAGGATGCACTTAAAAAATCCATTAGGAATAAGAGTGCCAAGCAAATAGGACACATTTCCCCAGTGTTCATGTGTTGATATCCTGGGGCTCACCTGCCTTGCTGAGCCACTCGACATTCAAATTTTTAAAACTTACTCATCACCTGGAATGTGACTCCCATTCACATTTAACATACATTTTCTCTTTTAAATGTGACTATATGACTCATGAATTTTTATCAACTCACATCAATTTTAATTTTTCGATTTCTTATAAACTTCTCAATCAGAATTTAGCTGATTAATGATTCAAAGAAATTTCTTTAAATGATTTTATTATTGAATGCTTATTTTGTGAAAATATAAATACTATATAAAGCATTAAGCCATATACAGCAAAAATTATTTCTTCACAGTACAATGTGGACTTTTATTTTTTGTGTTTAATATGAAAAGATATTCAAGTGCTTATAAGGTCAAAAGTGTGACTGAAAAGTCAGATGACATGTAATATATGCAGATTCCTTATAAATTCTAAATTGCCATAAAATATAAGGCTTTATTTACTTTGCATAGGGTTTTTCCTAGTACTAATCTTTCTTAATTGTCAACTTTGAAAGCTCAGGCAAATAATTAAGCATTTTAAATATGCTTCACATATTCTGACTTTTCTGTAAATACAACAGGATTCCCATCTTTCAGTTAGCTTCCTTCAAATACCTTATGGACTAGGCTATATAACTTGCTTTGGCAAATATTACATGAGTCATCAAGACAATATCACGAACTTAAAACATTCTTTTTCATTTGTCTTGCCTTCTTGATCTGCCACTGCCTTAATAAAGGTCTAGCTCCCTACCCCCATAGCCTGCTGGTCTGAGAAGAATTATAGGTATGTCATGCAAACTTCAACCCAATCAGAGCCCTGCCGGTAAATACAGATGAAACTAGCTTAAATCAGCTCAATTCCAAACAATTCACTAATGTGAGTGTGAGAAATAAATACTTGTTATTATAAGGCACCATATGGGATGGCCTGTTGAACACAATTATGGTGAATATAGCTTCCTCAAATAGGAATTCATTCTTAAGGAAGCATAGTGCCATAACAGAAACTTAAAATTTGTTTTTGAACCAGGTAGTAAGGAAAAAAGAAACCCATTTGGAAGGCTGAAGTACAGGTAACTCATATTATTTACATGCAATAAATAAGGTAACTGTTATGACGTAAGATATAAGATTGGAAATGGACTGAATGACCATTTACACTAAGAAATTTCCAGGCAAATATCTGAAAGCATAAACTGACTATAACTACTAGAATATAATAAGACACTATAGCACAGATGATTTGGGGAAAAACTGGATGATTTACAAACAAAAAAATGATACAATAAAACACAGCTTCAGGGAACAGATTAAATTCAGAGCAATGCCTTTAAGACATAACCCAAAGATAAAATTTTATGGGCTTAAGTTACTTGTAATTAAATCTCAAGAGAGATGTGGGTATAGCTTTAGAACACAGCAACCCCATGTTTAAAGTGAATATATAGAAAATACAAATGAGGCACATTCAAAGAGATTTAAAAAGATCATTGAACATATAAATTTCTACTGGCAGGAGACAGAGAAAAAAATCTTATGTCAAGCAGGGCATCTTATTCAATGCCCTCTTTAGAGCAGAGCAAGAAAGATGATAGAAGCAGGCAAACATAGGTGAAGCAAAGAGATATAGACTAAGTCACTCTCTGAGAGTAAAACTGGAGCCTAATGAATTAACGTTGCCTATCCTAAATGGAATGATTTAGCAACATTTGCTCAACAAGATTTCAGAATTCATATAGACCAGCTATTGTTATATGTCTCCCATTCTTCCCCTTTTGAATGTGAGCTTATCCATGTTTGCCCATCATTTTGTATGGTTTTCTTTTTAGTTTATAGATATTTAGATCAAGCAAAAATGTGTGGAATAGGTCTTAATATTTCTGGAGGCCTAGAACCAAGTATAATTAAGCCCAGCCCGGATGATGTCAAAATGCAGATTTAGGAGTGAGATATAAATGTTTATTCTTAATATCCACTGAGTTTTGTGTTAGTTTCCCTTATAGCAATATTAAGGAAATATTTGCCTGACAGAAGCTTCACGGCTAAACCAGTTTTTTACAAATCTTAAAGAAGCTAATGAATTTAAAATTATTAGCTCATAATATGAATCAAAAATATGTCCACCATAAGAACATATGTATCATATACCAATATGAATCTTGTACCTAAACTTTGAGTCAAAAGAATAGGATTCCAGAAACAGAACACTTTTTAATTGGGCTTTTTTAGTTCCAACTAGTGACATACTAGTTTTTATCCTTTCAGTGAAAAAAATATTTTTGATAATATGAAGGACTGTGTTCTGAACTAATAAAGAAAAAGACATAATAGAGCTATAATTATTGTGTTGAAGGTTTTCCTAGGAAAAAAACAAAATTATTAATTGAAATTCCTACATAATAAGTAGTATCTATTACATGTGGTTAATGGGCTGACATAAAATAGGCATTATAATTATTGAACTAGGTAATTCAAAAATACTTGACTACCATAAGCCCAACTATGATTTTAAGAATGGAGAGATTTTTCAAAGAACTTAAAAATAAATTTAAGTAAAAGAACTATGCTTTTCTTTAGGATATGAAATTAATATAAAAGAAATATTAAAATACTTATTCATAGCCATAAAATCTAGATATTATTTATAATTATTTATAAATTTTCTTGGTATTAACACAAAGATTGAAGCAAAATAATATTAGTAGCAGCTAAAATTTCATTAAATTAATCAAAACACATTAGTTGACTCTTTTAATTTGATTAACAACAAAGTTAGGAAATTAAATTAGGTAACAAAAGGAATCTCAATTTTTTTCTGTTCAAATTATGACATTATAAGCATTTCTATTTGTCTATACTTATTTTTCAAATGTTAATTAAAATAAAACCTTTGTACTAGACATATTCTCTAAAATTTCATAAGCAAATATATTTTTGCTCATATGGAAAAATAGTAACTTCTGACTAATTTCAAAATCTCAATCAAATTGCAAATCATGTATTGATATACTTACAAAAACAAATAAATAAAAAATGAAATATCTCTGCATTCAAGAAATTCCTGCTCAACATTTACTGAAAGAGATTATATTTATAGCCCCACCAAACATTTTCTGAAATTCAATAGCACACTATAAACACATATGGCTAAAAAATTATAATTTAAAAATAATATTAATAATAAAAATGCATGTGGCCATTATTCATTTATAGCCAATTTGAGAGAACACTGCTGAGCAAAACTTGGCACAAAATTGGCTAACTTTGTAAGGTATCCAAAAATGTTATCTCAGGAATCAGTAAGAAGTTGGGTTTTTGAGTTTTTTTTTTTTTGCTGTTGTTTATTTGTTTGTTTTTGCAATAGAGAGTATCTTGCTATTTTGGCTATTACACAAGCTGACCTTCAACTTGTAGTTCTCCTGCCTCAGACTTTCAAGTAGCTGGGACTACAGGTAAATGCCACCACACTCAGCCTATTTAAAAAAAAAAAAAAACCATTTTCAATTTAGAAAGGATCAGTTTGAATATAAATGAGGAAGTTTATAATGATATTAAGGAATTTAATATGTTATATTACTTTTGTCCAATTATTGACTATTCATTAGAATACAAATATAATTACAAACAAAATTTTTATTTCCCATCCTTGAACTCCTCAAAGTCCTTTCTAATAAATTATATGATTAAACTTAGTAAATTTTCACTGATGATAATTATCTGTCCATACCCCTGGAGCTGAACCCTAACACCATTGGAGGGATGTAAATGGATTGCATCTACATCTAAGACCTGTCTAGACATGAAGAGCAGTAGGGGGTTTCCAGACACATAAAAAGCAGTAGGGGGTTTGCAGACATCACTTCATGTAAAAGTTACAGCAACAGGCATCAATCGATGCACTGTGTCATTGAAATGAAGTTTGTTTAACTAAATCACAAGTTATGAAAAAGCTGAAAGAAATTGAATGAATTTTTTTCCTACCTTTTTCTTCTTTTTGTTTAAAATATTTGATCAAAATTTTGTATGTGTTTAGGATATAGAGCATGGTGATTTCATATGCATACACACAGTGAACTGATTATTACAGTGAATCTAACTAATGTATCCATATCATCTCATATTTCCATTTTTTGGTATAGTGAGAATAGTTATAATACTCTATTAGTAAAATTTTCCCAAGATGTACAGATGGCCAGTAGGTATATGGAAAGCTGTCTGTCATAACTAAACATTAGGAAATGCAAATGAAAACCACAATAATATATCACTTAACTCTTGATAGACTGGCCATTATTAAAAAGTCTGAAGATGCTGTTGGTAAGGATATGTAGAAAGGAACACTTGTATACATACTGGTGGGAATGTAAATTGGAATAGTATCCAGAAAAACATTCTGGAGCTGCCTCAAAAAATTTAGATTGGACTACCAAGATTATAATTTCACACTGATGCTTATCAGTGAAAAATATATAATACATTTATTATATATTCCAATAAAAAGCATTGCTTTATTTTATAAAGGAAAATAAATTATTTATTTAGTTAAATGTTCTTTCTAACACATTAGATCTAATAACCTGCTAATAAGAAAACTTGAAATATTAATTTTTGCCCCATTTTTTTCTGCTTTTCCAGAAATGAGAATTTCCTCCCTACTAAGAAAATTAAGATCTTAACAAAAATTTTCAACTTTTGCCTTCCAAAATAAACTTAGAGTACAGATGACAGTTTTGCAAGCCAAAACTTACATTTTTAACATGGGGTTTGTTTAGATCAAAGATACTTAACAATCAAAAGCCTGTATATAAAAAATAGCACATGACACTTTAGAAAACTAGAGAGATAAACAAAAGCTCAAACTAATTATTCTGGAAGAGATTGGAGAGGAGTAGTAAGTTGGAAAATAGGGGAGCAAGCAAGGCTAAATAGGACTGCAGAAACTGGCAAGGAAGGAATCATATCTGGTGGAAAAGGGATGGCATAGGAAATTTAGCACAGAAACACTACTGAGCAGTCTTGTTTATAGCACCATAAAAATCACACATATGCACAGTGGAACTTGCAGACAGGTGTGGTATAAATGTGTCTCCAAAAATTCATATGTTAAAACTTAACCACAAATGTGACAGTGTAAAAAGATGGTAACTTTAGGACTAGCCATGAGGGCAGAATGGAACAACCTAATCCCTTTTTGCCTTTTCCCCCTCTTTCACCTTGTGAGGATATAGTGTTTTTTACCTTTGGAGGATTAAATAACCTAGTGCCATTCTGGAAGCATGAAGTAAGCCATTAACAGACACAAAATCTGCTAGCGCTTGATCTTGTACCTCCTGTCATCTACAACTATGTAAAAAAAATTTCTATTATTTGCAAATTACCCAGCCTGCGGTAATTTGTTATAATAGGATGATTAGAGTAAGACAAAGGCCACATATAATCATGGGACTTTGAGTGAGGCTCATGTAAAGTCATACTCAACTGTTGAGAGCCAATTATGACTGTTTTCCTTAAATATGTTCCAGCTGAAATCAGAATCACCTGTGATTGATTTGTTTATTCTATTTCATCTGCCTAGATGACAAATCTCTTTAAGTAACATAAAGTTTTGAAGTTCCCAAAATAGAGGGTGGAATCCTGGATATCCAGGTTAGGAATTATGTTGATGTTTATTACTGTTTAGAAAGGAAAGCACTTCAAAATTTCCCAGTTCCCATTGGGCATGGTGGCACATGCTGCTAATCCCAGTGACTCAAGAGGCTGAGACAGGAGGATCAAAAGTTTGAGGCCAGCTTTAGCAACTTAGTTTAGTCTTAAGCAAGGTAGTGAGACCCTGTCTCAAAATAAAAGTAAAAAATAAAAAGGGTTGGGGATCTAACTCAGTGGTAAATGCCCCTGGATTCAATCCCTAGTAACAGGAAAAAAATTCAATCCCCAGCACACCTCCCCCGCAAAAAACCTTCCCAGTTTCCATACTTGTTATGAATCCAAAGCATTAGTCACACTATATTACCTCTCCAATTGCAGTTGTTTGTTTATGCGTTACCATACAAGTGAACAAACAATTCATATCATAATCTGACAGTGTTATAATAAGAATAGATACTCATCTGTGATAATCAGAATGTTTTAAGGTAAAGTCATGAGAACTGAAAGATGAGTAATGATTCCCATTCTTGGGCCAAGATATTGGCATGGTTGTGTCCATCTAGCACATTTCTATCTATACTCAAAGCATAAGCATACTGGAAAATGTAAGAAGTAATTATATATGAATTTAAGAGATTAATGTTAAGGGCTTGCAGAAGGAAGACTTGAGAAATAGGAGCTGTCTACATCATCAAGGACCTTGTGTCATATGAAATCTATTAGATTTTATTCTGTAGACCAAGGAATGTCACTGAGGAATTTTAAAGAGCTGAGTGAAATGATAAGATTTGTGTTTTAGAAAGATCACTCTATGTCAGGATCAAGAATGTTTAGACAGAAGACAGACCTTTGAAATATTATAGCACTTGAGTCTTGCTTGAATCATAAGTAGAACTGAGATACATGATCCTTTTAAATGTACTTGCAAGGAATTATAATTCCTGTAATCAATATTTTAAATATTTTATAATAATTTGTTTTCTATATTTTATTTTATATGTATCATTTTTTCATTATGGATTTTTTGGTCTCCTTTTAATTCTTGTGAACTGCAAAGTCATATTTTATTTTTAATATATACTGAGCCATAGTGCTGACAGGCAAAGCAAGAAGATAGTATTTATTGACCATTCTTTACTTAATAAATACTATTCACCATAGTGCTCTCAGGCAAAAGAAGAATATAGTATTTATTGACCACTGTCTACTTAATAAACACTCTGCTATGTTCTTTTAATATATAGCTGCCTAAATAATTTAGGTAAGAAATAGTTAAACTGAAACAAAAGTTCAGCTGCTATAGTTAGGCATAGTTACTGGTTTTGTGTGGTGGTGTTTGCTTTTCAACCTAAAGGAATTATATAACTCATGTCGGATAGCAATCAGGAAATAATCTTTACCACTAAATTTTTTTTATGTTCCTTCAGATGGCACAGCACATGAATAATGTTTTTTTTTCCTAGTGAGCTAGCAAATACAGCACATGTACATAACACACAAAGTTTATTTGTTTATTTTTCTGTACTGGGAATTGAACCCAGAGCATGATCTCCTGTCTCAGCCTGTGGAACTGCTGGGATTACAGGCTTGCACCACCAAGGCTGGCCACACAAATTTTTTAAACTAGAAAAGAAAAACATTTATAGGGGAAAAAAGTCACATCAGCAATAATAGCACACAGAACAAGAATATCATTGGAGTAGAGTCATCAACAGAATATGCTTAAAAATGACAAGAAACTTCATGTATACCTATAGAGCACCAGTTATAAATAGATAGATCTTATTTTCCAGAAAGTATGGCATTTAAAATATTTGTAGAAGAACCTTGTTACAACTGATTTGAATGTTTATATTTTCCTTTGACTTTGATATTGGCTTGTGATGTCTCTTTCCATCATGTAATATTAGTGGAATATGCAATTTCCCCAAATCATAAGAATTTATCAATGATTAGTTGTCTGGAGCATTACATAAAATGCTGGATTGGATTTAGCTGGGTGTGGCACTTATTGGAAATCAAGAATTCAAAAGACTCTTTATAGATATCTTCCAGAAAACAGGCTAGAATCCTATTCAAGTGCATATTCGTTGTCACAAAGTAAACTAAAATTGGCTGCTATATTTTCTATGATTGTTTCTGCAAAAGCCCACTTTTGGATACTATTATTGGACATGGTTAATTCTTATTAATTTGTTAGACTTATTTATTGTTAATATGCAAATAGATATTTTTTAATATTCTACAAGTTACATTTCACTATTAATGGTCTGAAATGGGTGATAAACAAATTTGAAATAAAATATGAACATGTTCCATTGTATTATAATACTATATACTTTCTTGACAGCTAAAAAAACTTTGTAGCATGTACTGTATACGTTTATAGTATATGTAGTAAATAAAAATATGGTCAAATGTTTGGCTTGGTGATCTTTTGTGGAAAAAAGAAGAAGAAATAGAAAGGCCAATACAGAAGATGAAGGCAAACAGCAGGAAGGAAAAGTGGAGGGAAAGGGAACATATTGGGGATTGAAATGGAGCAAATTATATTCCATTCATATATTATGATGATGATATCAAAATGATCCTCAGTATTGTGTATAAATGTAGTACACTAATAAAAGCATAAAAAGAATCTCCACTTTTGGTAATATTTAGGTGAAAGATTTTTAATTGCTCCTAAGTGAAGGGTAACAGTATACTTCAATGAAAGCTTGACAGTGAGGTGTTCACTCTTGCTGTTTATAATTAAGGCTAATTTGAGCTATTTATCATTATTAGAGGTTCTTTTTATCCCAATAATTTCTTTTGTCTTTATAAATCTATTTTTAAATAAACATCCAAATATTGTTTCAAACAGATAACTGGAATGAATGGTCCTTTTAAAAAAGATTTTGAACCCTAGAAGGAAGCCAGGGAAACCGTATTCCTCATGGAGTTTTTTGAACTGAAGAAAGCTAACATAATTCACTTTATTTACATAGTCAATCTATAAAACAGGATTTTAATCCAAATTTTAAGAAAAAAAATAAGTTCAGAAATAATTTTGCATCTTGAGCAAGGCCACAGGTCCTGTAAGTAGTAGAGATAGGACACAAGCATTAAAGTGGTTAATTTATAAATCACACCTCTCTCTGCACTGATTTTATATTGATATGCATCTGTAAATGTTACCTTACACTCCTTAATGAATTACAAAGTGGTATTGACATGTGAAATGGATATATAACAAAGAGAGAGAAATTAATCATTTAATTTATTCATTCAATGAATAGGTATTTAGTGTTCATTGTATGCCAGGTTCAGTTTGAGATTGTTCTGGAGATCATGGACATTTATTCTCTGTATTAGAGTTGGGGTCTGCCAAAAAGTAAAGCAAGAAACATTAAGTGTGTGGAATGGAAGTCTATAGATGAGAATGAGATGTAATGCTTAAAGAGATGTATCACAGTACATTAGTCTCCTAGAAATTACATTTGACAGATTTGATGGCATAGCAAAATGTAATCTTTTGTACATTTCCATTAATGAATATGTTCTCCCTCAGAGAAGTGAACATAGAGTCCAAAGACTTGAAATATCAACATTTCCCAGATCTGGGTTAGTATATGGTAATATATTCTCAGAGTAATCTTCTTGAGTATTTTTTTATCAAATAAATTACTGTCAATTAAAAATTACTTTAATACCTGCCTAAGATGACATCATTAAACAAAAAGACATTCCCTGAGCTAATGAAAAAGCATACTTAACAAGCTTGCCATGATTCTTTTATTTTTTCAACATTTTAATTATAATATTATGAGATTTCTAAGCATTTATAATGGAAGATTTCAGTCATATAGAGAAACCTGAAATGGTTAACCTTTATGCAACTCTCCACCTACAATCTATAATTACATTTTTTCTACATTGTTTAATATATGCCTTTCCATGCTCCTATCAATATATCAATTTATCTTATTTTTCTGATGTGATTGCAAGGAAGTCTTGGAACATTTTCCCCTAAAATCTTCAACATAAATATTAACTTGAGGTCAATATTGATAATTATTACTACCAATTTATTGAAACACACTTCATGTACATATACGACAAAGTGCATCATTTGATGAATCTTTACATAAGTATAGCTACAGCAATCTAACATTACTATCAAGATACTAAAAATTCTCTTCAACACATAAACTTCTTCATGCCACTTTGAAATCAATCTCTCCATTTAGTCCCTAGACAACTATTGATATGTTTTTTGGTCAGAATTTGTTATTTTGCATTTTCTAGAATTTAATGTAAATGGAATCAAACAGTACATACCATTTTGTCTATCTACTTTTTCTCAGCACAATTCTTTTGAGATTTATCCATGTTGTTATTTTAGTATTTTTTCATTTTTATTCATGAGTAGTACTTCATTGTACAAGTATACTACAGTTTGTTTATCCATGCTCCTCTTGTATGCGATGGAACCATTTCTGGTTTTGAGGCTAAAATTAATAAAGCTACTGTTCTTTTTTGGTACTGGGGATTGAACCCAGAGGGACTTTACCACTGAACTACATCCCTAGCAGGCCCTCCCTAAGTTGCTGAGGCTAGTCTTAAACCTGCTATCTTCCTACCTCAGCCTCCCAAATTTCTGGGATTCCAAGTACACACACCCAGCAAAGTTACAATTCACCATTCTTGGAATCACTTTTGTAGTAATGTTTTAATTTCCTAGTGGGTCACATATAGGTGTCCATTTAAATACTTTATGTCTACAAGTAACTCTATTACTATAAAATTTAACTTCATAAACATAAATCATAATGACATGTGCATAAATTTAACTTTACAAACATTAAACATAAAGCTTTATTAACATAAAGCATAATGAAACAAAACAATATAAAAAAGTAACAAAAATTCAGAACATATATCAAAATAGTAATTAATAGTGATAAAATGCTATTCAAAGTAAATGGACAGGTTCTTATATTTGTTGGATGAGCTAATTACTGAAGAGAAATGGATTATATGAATTATAATAAAGAATAATTTAATTTCTTGTTGATTTGTTTGAAAATACTGACATCAAGAAAAGATCACATAGCCTCAGCAATTTATCAAGGTGCTAAGCAACTCAGTGAGACCCTGTCTCTAATAAAATACAAAATAGGGCTGGGGATGAGGCTCACTGGTCGAGAGTCCCTGAGTTCATTCCCTGGTACCAAAAAAAAAAAAAAAAAAGAGAGAGAGATCACATAGGACATAGGCCACCAGAGTGAGACAGTGGCAGCAAATTGAGTAATGAGCAACTGTTATTTGAAAGACTATTTAAGATCACTTGTGAAACAGGAAAACATAAAAAACTTTGAAATTTTATAGTTCACTTGAAAGAGTTTTCCCAAATTTGTCAAAACCCTAGACATATAAACAGTATTTTTAGTATTAGTAGTAAAGCTGAAAAAAACATCCTACTTTTACAGCATCCATTAAAAAGCACATCTCACTATGCTAGAGGAAAGACTGAATCCTTAAGTTACTGTCTCTATAAAGTATTAAAAATTCCTGCCTTATAAAATACGGTCAGAATATGCAGTAAAAATGATAGGCAAAAGGTATCTCAAGTAATGAATCAATAAATATAGTTTCTGAATGTTTTTTGGAAATGAATGTCAGGTTTTTCAAATTTGTTATGATTTCCTTTCAAATTATAAATAAGCATTCTCTGTATATTTTTGTTCTTTCAACTGATACATGAAAACACAAATATTGTACATATTAGTGGGATACAAAGTAATATTCAATACATGTATATATTGTATAATGTTTAAATCAGGTTAGAAATATTTATCTCCTCAAACATGTATCATTTGTTTGTCGTGAAAATTTTCAAAATCCTTTTTTCTAGCTTTTATTTTTTTGCAGCACAAGTTTTCATTTCTCTGGTTGTACACCAAGTAGCATCACGCCATATGTACAATCATACATGTACCTAGGGTAATGATGTCCACCTCATTACACCATATCTTCTAGCTTTTTGAAATATATATTATATAATTACTTTCTATAGTCACCATACCTTGCAATAGTACCCCAGACATTTTTGCTTCTAACTAAATTTTAGTAACAATCTATCAATCTTTCCCCATCCCTCCTAGCTAGTGTTAACCACCTATGATCACTACCATTCTTCTCTTAAATTCTATAAGATCAACTTTTTATTTGTTCTTTTTAGTTATACATAATAATAGGATTCATTTTGACATAATTATAAAAGCATGGAATATAATTTGTTCTAATTTAGACCCAGTACTTCCCCCTTTCTCTTCCCTCCTCCCTCCCCCTGTTCCTTTCCCTCTCATATACCAGTGAGATCATGTGGTACTTGCTTTCCTGTGCCTGGCTTCTTTCATTGAACATAATGATCTCCACATTGTCAAATGTGATAAGGTTTCATTTTCTCTATAACTAAATAGCGTTCCATTGTTATGTTTCGATCTGGAATGTCCTCCAAAGTGTCACGGCAAAGTTTATAGGTGCTGCTTTTGGGAAGTGATCAGATCAGATTTATTTTTCTAGTGAAGAATGCCATTGTTTTTTCTTTTTCTCTTTCCATACATTTTTTTTTTTTTTAGTGCTGGGAATTGAACCTACAGGTACTTTACCATTGAGCTACCTCCCCATCCATTTTTAGTTTTTTATTTTGAGACAGGATATTGCAAAGTTGTTGAGGGTCTTGCTAAGTTGCCCAGGCTATCCTAGAACTTAAGATCCTACTCCCTCTATCTCCCAAACTGCTGGGATTACAGGTGTGCACCACCAAGCCCATTTTGCCATTGTATTAATACAGATTGCCCTGAATCTGTAAATCCCTTTGGTTTATAAGGACATTTTAATAATATTGATTCTTTCAATCTGTGAATGCAGTATGCTTTGCCACTTTTCTGCATCCTTTTCAATTTCTTTCATCAGGGTTTTGTGTAAATTTTTTTTCAGTTGTAGATAGACATAATATCTTTATTTATTTATTTTTATGTGGTGCTGAGGATTAAACCCAGTGTCTCACACGTGTGAGGTAGGCACTCTACCACTAAGCTACAGCCCCAGCCCCTCATCAGTGTTTTATAATTTTCTTTGTAGAGATCTTTTACCTGTTTGATTAAATTTTTAAATTTCTTCCTAGTTTTGTTGTTATTGTTGTTGTTTTACCAAGGATTGAACCCAGGGGCACTTAATGATTGAGTTACATCCCCTGCCTTTTTATTTATTTATTTTTTTAATTTTGAGATAGGGTCTTGCTAAGTTATATAGAGCCTCACTAAGTTGATAAGGCTGGCTTTGAATTTGAGTCACTGAGATTATAGGCATGTTCCACTATGTCTGGCCCAAGTTTTTTTTTTTAATCTATTATTAATAGGATTACTTTCTTTTCTTTTTTTTTTAAGAGAGAGTGAGAGAGGGAGAGAGAAAGAGAGAGAATTTTAATATTTATTTTTGTTTGTATGTGGTGCTGAGGATCAAACCCGGGCCGCACACATGCCAGGTGAGCACGCTACCGCTTGAGCCACATCCCCAGCCCCTAGGATTACTTTCTTGATTTCTATTTCAGACAATTCACTGTTGGTATATAGCAACACTACTGATGTTTGTATATTATTTTGTATTCTGCAACTGTGCTGAATATATTTATTAGTACTAATAAGATTTTTGGTGGAATTTTTGGGGTTTTCTACATAGAAGACTATGTCATTTACAAACAGTAACAATTTAATTTATTTTCCAATTTGGATGTCCTTTATTTCTTTCTCTTGCCTAAATATTCTGGATAGGACTTCCAACTCTATGTTGAATAAGAGTGTTTTATGAAAGTGGGCATCCTTTTCTTGATCCATATCTTAGAAGGATTTTAGCCTTTCCCCATGTAAACTGTTGGTTGTTGGCTTATTATAAATGGCCTTTATTATGTTCACACATATCCTTTTTATACCTAATTTGTACAGCATTTTAATTGTGAAAAGATGTTTAATTTTATCAATGCCTTTTTCGTGAAAATTGAAATAATCGCATGATTTTTGTCCTTTGTTCTGTTACTATAGTATGTCAGTTTTTTTTCCATACTAGGGATTGAACCCAAGGGTACTTAACCATTGAGCCACACATCCTTAGTGCTTTTTATTTATTTATTTTTTAAATTTAGAGACAGGGTCTCGCTAAGTTGCTTAGAGCCTCGCCAAGTTGCTGAGGCCAGCTTTGAAACTATCATTCTCTTGCCTCAGCCTCTTAATCTGCGGGGATATATCAGTTTTTTATTTGCATATATTGAACCATCCTTGCAATCCTGGGATGAATCACATTTAATCATGTGGAATAAGCTTTTTAATTTGATGTTGGATTAAATTTATTAGTATTTTGTTGAGAATTTTTATTCAATCTATGTTCATCCTGTGTATTTACCTATAGTTTCCTTCTTTTGTTGTATCCTTGTCTGGTTTTGGTACCAGTATAATGCTGACCTCATAGGAGGTGTTTGAAAGAATTCCTTCCTTTTCTATGTTTGGGAGTCACTTAAGGAGAGTTGTATTAATTCTACTTTAGATATTTGTTAGAACTCTGCAGTGAAGCTTTCTGGCCTTGGGCTTTTCTTTGAAAGGATGCTTTGTATTACTTGCTATTGGTCTGTTCAGGTTTTCTGTTTCTTCATAATTCAGTGGTGCTAAGGTTTGTGTGTAGGAATTTGTTCATTTTTTCTAATCTGTTGAACTATAGTTGTTTATAACAATCTTTAATGATCATTTGTATTTCTATAATGTAATGTGTTTCTTTTCACATTTGATTTTGTTTATTTTAGTTTTCTGTTTTAGTTTATCTAAGGATTCATCTGTTTTGCTTATCTGTTTGAATAACCACTTATTTGTTGTTTCATTGATCTTTTTTGTCATAGTTGTTCTAATTAGTTGTACATGACAGTAGAATGCATTTTGACACATCAGACATAAGTGGAGTATAACTACTCCTTCTTCTGGTTGTACATAGTGTAGAGTTTCTCAGGTCTTGTAATCGTATATGCACATAGGATAATAATGTCTGATTTATTCTATTATTGTTCCTACCCCTAGCTTTAAGCTTTTTTAATATTTTTCTTTTTTTAGTTGTCAATGTACCTTTATTTTTATTTATATGTGGTGCTGAAAATTGAACCCAGTGCCTCACACATGCTCAGCAAGTGCTCTACCACTGAGCTACAACTTCAGCCCTAGCTTTGAGCTTTGTTCCAGGACCTCCTAGCTTTGAGAGTCTGGGTTGAGAAATCAGCTGAGATCCAAATTAGTTTCACCTATATGTAATCTCGTATTTGTAGCAGCCTTCAAAATTTTATCCTTATTCTGTATGCTCCCTTCACTCCAGTCTGTCCAATCCAAAGTACCTCTATTCTCTGTCCCCCCTTATTGTGAATTAACATCTACATTACAGAGAAAACACTTGGCCTTTGGTTCTTTGGGATGGACTTATTTTGCTTAGCATGATATTCTCTAGTTCAATCTATTTACCTGCAAATGACATAAGTTCATATTCCATTGTGTGTGTGTGTGGGGGGGGTATCACATTTTCTTTACCCATTCATCTGTTGAAGGGCACCTAGGTTGGTTCTATATCTTGGCTGTTGAGAATTGAGCTGCTATAAATGTTGATGTGGCCATGTTGCTATAGTATTCTGATTTTAAGTCCTTTGGGTATAAACCAAGGAGTGGGATAGCTGGGTCAAATGGTGGTTTCTTTCCAAGGTTTCTGAGGAATCCCCATACTGCTTTCCATATTGGTTGCACCAATTTTCAGTCCCACCAGCAATGTATGAGTCTACCTTTCTCTCCACATCCTCACCAACATTTTTTGTTGCTTGTATTCTTGATAAATGCCATTCTGACGGGAGTGAGATGAAATCTTAGAGTAGTTTTGATTTGCATTTCTCTGATTGCTACAGATGTTGAACATGTTTCTTATATTTGTTGATGGATTGTATTTCTTCTTCTGTGAAGTTTCTTTTCATTTCCTTATCCCATTTATTGATTGGGTTATTTGTTATTTTTTTAAGAGTTGATTTTTTTGAGTTTTTATACTTCCTGGGGATTAATGCTTTATCTAATGTGATAAAGATTTTCTTCAATTAGGTAGGCTCTCTCTTCACATTATTCATTGTTTTCTTTGCTGTGAAGAGGCTTTTAAGTTTGAATCCATCCCATTTATTTATTCTTGATTTTACTTCTTGCACTTTCAAGGAAGTCAGTTCCTAAGTGACATGATGGAGATTTGGGCCTACATTTTCTTCTATTACACACAGAGTCTCTGTTCTCAGGCCTGTCTTTGATACACTTTGAGTTTTGTGCAGGGTGAGAGATAGGGGTCCAATTTCATTTTGTTACATATGGATTTCCAGTTTTCCCAGCACTATTTGTTGAAGAGGCTATCTTTTCTCCAAAGAATGGTTTTGGCACCTTTTTCTAGTATGAGATAACTGTATTTATGTGGGTTTGTCTCTGTGTCTTCTATTCTGTACCATTGGCTGATGTGTCTGTTTTGGTGCCAATATCATGCTGTTTTGTTACTATAGCTCTGTAGTATAGTTTAAGTTCTGTTATTTTGATGCCTCCTCCTTCACTTTTCTTGATAAGGATTGTTTTGGATACTCTGGGTTTCTTATTTTTCCAAATGAACTTCATGATTCCTTTTTCTATTTCTATGAAGAATGTCATTGGGATTTTAATAGGAATTGCATTAAATGCTTTTGGTAATATGGCTACTTTGACAATGTTAATTCTGCCTATCCAAGAACATGGGAGATCTTTCCATATTCTAAGGACTTCTTCAATTTGTTTCTATAGTGTTCTGTACCTTTCATTGTAGAGGTCTTTGACCTCTTTTTTTTTTAGATTGATTCCCAAGTATTCTATTGTTTTCAGGGCTATTGTGAATGGGGTAGTTTTCCTAATTTCTCTTTCAGTGGATTCATCACTGATGTATAGAAATGCATTTCATTTATGGGTATTGATTTTATATCCTGCTACTTTGCTGAATTTATTTTTAGTTCTAAAAGTTCTGGTGGAATTTTTTCAGATCTTCTAAATATAGAATTATATCATCAGCAAATAGTGATAGTTTGAGTTCTTCTTTTCCATGTCCCTTTAATTTCTTTCTTTTATCTAATTGCTCTGGCTAGAAATTCCAAGACTATCTTAAATAGAAGTGGTGATAGAGGGCATACTTGTCTTGTTCCAGTTTTTAGAGGGAATGCTTTCATTTTTTTTCCATTTAGAATGGTGTTTGCCTTTGGTTTTTAATAGACATGAACAAGACATAATGATTGTAAATATTTATGCCCCAAACAATGGAGCAGCTATGTACGTCAAATAAACCCTTCTCAATTTCAAGAATCAAATAGACCACACACAATAATACTGGGTGACTTTAACATCTCTCTCTCATTACTGGATAGATCTTCCAAACAAAACTGAAACAAAAAAAAACATAAATAATACAAACAATAGTTTGGACTTAATAGACATATGTAGAATATTTCATCCACTAATGAACAAATACATTTTCTTCTCATTGATCTTGTGTATTGCTATTTTAGTGTCTATTTCACTTGACTTCACTCTGTATTATTTCTCTCCCTTCTACTAATTTTAGATTTAGTTTATTCTTGTTTTTCTAGTTCCTTGAGATGTAGTGATAGGTTATTTATCTGAGATTTTTCAACATTTTATTTTGGGGAGGGTACTGGAAATTGAATGCAGGGGTTCTTAACCACTGAGCAACATCCTCAGCCCTGTTTTATATTTTATTAGAGACTGGGTCTCACTGAGTTGTTACATGCCTCACTAAGTTTCTGTTATTGGCTTTGAACTGTTGATCCTCCTGCCTCAGCCTCCCAAGTCTTTGAAATAAGAGGCATTTGTTACCACAACTGGGTTGACATTTTTGATGTGGAAATTGATCGCTATTTACTTCCCTCTTAATAATGCTTTTGTTGTGTCTCTTGTCATTTGTTCAAGAACTGTGTTAATTTCCTTCTTGTTTTCTACCTTGATTTTGTTTCTTCAAAACTAAGTTGTTTAATTTCAATGTATTTTTTCTAGTTTTCAAAGCTTTTTTGTTATTGATTTATAGCTTTATTGCATGTGATCAGAAAAAAATTGATGTGACTTTACTTTTTAAAAAATATTTTAAGACTGGTTTTGTGGCCTACCATATGATTGATTTATCCTGGAGAATGTTGCAAGAACTGGTGAACAAAAATATGCATTACTACGGCGGTTGGATGGAATGTTCTGTACATATATTTTAGGTTGATCTGGTCTAGAGTGCAAATTAACTCTGGTATTTCTTTGTTGATTTTCTGTGTAGATGATCTCTGCATTGCTGAAAGTGAGGTGTTAAAGTCCCCGAAAGTTAATGTATTTGAGTGTGTTTCTCCATTTAGATCTATTAGTACTTGCTTTATGTATTTGAGTGTTTTAATATTGGGTACATATATATTTATAACTGCGTTTCCCTTGCTTTTTTTGACAAATTTTCTCATTATATAATTATCTTCTTTGTCTATTTTTACTGTTTTTAATTTAAAGACTATTGCATCTAATATTAATATGGCTATTTCTGCATTTTTTGGCTTCCATTTTTATGGAATATCTCATTCCATCTGTTCACATTCAATCTGCATGTCATGAGAAGTGAAGTGAGTTTTTGAAAGCAACATAATTGGGTCTTGCTGTTTTTTTATTTTAAATCCATTCAATCATTTTATGTTTTCTTAATTTTTTTCACAATACCTTTATTCTGTTTATTTTCATTTTCTTTTTATGTGGTGCTGAGGATTGAACCCAGGACCTCACACATGCTAGGCAAGCAATATACCACTGAACTCCAGCCCCAGCTCTTATTTTATGTTTTCTAATTGAAGAATTTATCTCATTTACATTCAAGGTAATTATTTATAGGTAAAGTCTTACTATAATCATTACAAAACTACTTTATAGTTTTGTTGTAGTTCTTTTTTTCCCCACACTTCTCATTTTTCTTGGTGGTTAAGTGAATTACTCTACTAGTGTGTTTTGATTTCCTGCTTATTAGTCTTGGTATGTGTACTATAGATTTTTCCTTTGTGGTTAACATGAGGCTTACAAAAAAATCTTTTTCTTAGAACAATCTATTTTGAAAAGACAGCAACTTAACACTATAAGAATAGAAACAAACAAATGAACAAAAGCACAAGAGAAAATATAATCACAAGAAAACTCTACAATTGTGTTCCATTTCTCCCCACATTTAATAATCAGGCTGAGCCTATAGTAACTTCTGCTATTATAGCACTAGATGGTACTCAGGCCATTTTCCAGGAATCTGCTGTTGATATGTTGTCACTGTTTCCTTACTAGAGGGCAATCCCTATACAGGTTTGTCCCAAATATTCTTTTGGTGAACTTTTCTGAAAGAAATAGGAGAGTGCCTAGAAAGAATGTTGTCTTTCCCCTTAGCCTCTCTCTGGTGCCTGTGTAGGCCCAGATGCCTTGTCTAGTTTCTAGCACGTGGTCAGAAAGAGCAGGATTCTGCCTGATTCTGTGAGTCACTAAGGATAACTTTGGTTCCTACACAACCCTTTGGATACCAAAGTCATCAAGCTGTGTCGTACCTTAAGCCCATATTCCACCAAGACCAGAAAAATATTAGGTTAGGAATAAAGCCCACAATTCTCTGGGCTGCCTATTGCTGAGGTGAGGCCCAAGTTTGTTGGAATCAGCCACAGCTTGTGATAGAATAGAAGTTTGGAAGATTGTGACTCCATGTCATCCCACTAGCACTGTAGCTGTTCTGGAGGCTGGAGGTTCCATCTACAGGCAGCCCTGGCATGGGAACCATTAGGATCTGCCCAGTGTTAGGATTCACAAACCCAGTACTAAGTTTAGAGCAAAGTATTCTGTTTAATACTTTGTCTTATCTAGGTCATGTTCCACACTGCTGCCTAACATTGGGATAGTGTTGGTGAAGGCAGACCTTTGTAATGATGCTAAGCTGGGTCATGCATGAGTCTCATAGCTACAAAGACATGCACAGTCTCAGGGGTACACCAGGCCCACACTGCAACTGGCACAGTATAGATTTTTTTTCTGATCCTATGGAAGCCCTGTTTGTGATAACTGGTCTGGTGATAGGTGTACTACCCAAGGTTTGGGGATGTATGGTGAAGATAGTCTGTTGTCTACCAACGCAGATGCTAAGCTGGGTTACATCTGTGTCTCCCAGCTTTCAGTAGAAGGGCATGTGTTCCCCAGGCTCACTCCAAGGCTGCAACTAATGTGGCTTGAACTTAAGTCTGTCCCACTGGTGCACAAATGTCCACCTGATCCTTGAGCTGGGCTAGAGGCTCTATCTGTGAGCCCTGGCCAGAACATGGGGGCTTCTGGTTTCTAGTAGTTGCTTATTCTTACTATGATAGGTCAGGCACTGGGCTCTTAAACAAAGCCTTGCTCTAACTTCAGTATCCTGCTTCCCAGCAGGCAGAATACAGCTCTTTACTCTGCCACCTGAGGTTGGAAAACCACCTAACCTAACATAGATCTAGGGCTCAGTCTGCAGTAATTGGCCTAGCATTAGGTTTGTTGTGGCTGACCTGATACTGGGTTTCAAGTCTTAATTCTCTCTCCCTCCCCCAAGTAGGAGGTACCTCTCTGCATTGTGGTGCTTAGGGTTGGGGAAGAGTTGGGTAATTCTTTCTTTCCTGAGTTTTTCAAAGCTCTTTTCATTTTGTTATTCCAAAAGCAGACACTATGGAAACTCTCATGGTTTCCTTAGTTCTTGTGCTGGAAATTTGGTGCAAGAAAAGCTGTTTGACTTGGTTTGTCTGTGGGGTGAGATTGTCAGAGAATCCCAGCTGTCATCTTGCTCCACCCTCAGTGTCTGTTGAAGTTTGATAAGAAAATATCATAACTTTTCCCAAAGAAGTAACATAACATAACATCATGTGAAGTTCTGGTTGCTTCACATCCTCACCATAATTTGGCACTGCTAGAATTTTTAGTCCCCTTGATACATCAGAAATATCTAATTTTAATTTAATTCACAATTCCCTAATGACCAATGATATTGAACACCTTTTAGAATGAATATTGTTTATTCATATACCCTCCCCTTTTGTGAAGTATCAGTTCAAATCTCTTGTTCATATTGTAATTTGATTGTTTGCATTTCTATTGATTTATATGCATTCTTTATATATTCGGGCTATCAGCGCTTTAACAATGACTATTTTCCATCAGTTTGAATTGCGTATTCATTTCCTTAACAGTCTTTCAATGAGAAGAAGTTTAATTTTTAAAAGTTTCTAATTTGTAATTGGGTACAGGGGCCCATGCCTCTAATCCCAGCAGCTCTGGAGGGCTGGGCCCTCTAGCCTCAGCAATTTAGTCACCCTAAAATCAATTTCTGGAGACCCTATCTCTAAATAAAATATAAAAATAAAGCTTGGGATATGGCTCAGTGGTTAGGTGTTCCTGGTACCAAAAATAAAATAAAACAAAATTTCTAATTTGTTAAGTTTTTCATTTTATGGTTGTTTCTTTCTATGTTCTGCCCAAGAAACTAGTATTTATCCTTACATTATTAAGATATTGTCTTATGTTTTCTTTCTCTTTTTTCTTTCTGTTTGAAACCAGGGATCGAACCCAGGGGCATTTAACTACTGAGCCACATCCTCAGTTTTTTTTTGTTTTTTTTTTTTAATTTTGACACAGGGTCTCACTAAGTTGCTTAAGGCCTAACTAAATTGCTGAGGCTGGCCTTGAACTTGTGATCTTCCGATCTCAGTTTCCCAAGTTGCTGGGATTAACAGGTGTGCACTACCATGCCTGACTCTTAAATATTTTTTAGTTTTAACTTACATTAAGGTCCTTGAGCCATTCCAAATTTATTGGATAAGTGTGTAAGGGAGGATCCAAGGTTAATTTTTTTATATAATAATAACCTGATGTTCCAGCAAGAGTTCTCTAATTTTTTTTTTCAATATGACATTGCTTTGGCACTCTTTCTTCAGGGAAAACAAGAAATCTTTACATGTGTACCTTTTCCAGCACTTGACTGGTTTTATCCATACACTTTATTCCGAGGTTAGTAATTACTTTATTTTGATAAAAGTTTTGAATTCATTTAATATAAGTTCAACAAATACTTTCAAGATTGCTTTGAATATTATCCTTAGTTGTTCAAAATTTAACCTTCATCATGCAAAACCTTTTATTATAAGTGTTTAGCTTTAGTAACTGACATTTAAATTTTTTAAAAAAGTATTGTCTTTATAAGTTATATTTTAAGTCTTAAAACCAAACAACTTCAGGGAATCATCCCTTGATAAGTCCAAGAGGTTTTGTTTTTTAAAAAAGTTCATTTCTGTTTCTTTGTAGTTGGGAAAGGAAACAAAGAATTTGAGGTTGGAACAATAGTCAAAGAATAGTTGAAAGGACAGGAAGGAGTGGGTCTATCTCACACTAAGACCCAAGGGATACTTTTTCCCTTCTTTGAAAAGAGATTACAGAAATAAATCTCCAGAATTTACTTTGGATTCTTTAGGATACAATCAAAGCTACTTTAGAGTCAGAAGGAAAATATTCTCTCTCCATCTTTATTAAGATAATATTTTGTCCAATAGAAAGGCACATTTTTTTTGCTTTTTTTCATTTTTTATTTTTTTAATAGCTACACATGACAGTACAATGATTTTGACATATCTAAGCACATTTTTTAATGAAAAGAGTAAGTGGTCATAAATGTGGGGAAATACTGTTGGGCAGATGGTATATTAATGAGTCATTTGGGGAAGACAACTTAGATGAATGTCACAATTTTTTAAGATACATTTTAGATGACCCAGTAATTCTTATTCAAAGGCTCTATCTAAAGAAATATGCATACATCATTTATGTACACAAAGAAATACAAGTGTTTTCATTGTGTTCATGTGTATAATAGCATAAAAAAAGGAATGAGAGGGAAAGAAAAACACTCTCATGGATTGAATTAGGTCCCCCCAAAAGGTATGTGGAAGCCCTAACCTCTGTACTTCAAAAAAGACTTCTGCAAATTAGTTAAAATAATTAATTAAAATAATTTTACTTGTGTAAAATGGCTCCTGAAACCAATAAGACTTCTGTCCTTTTAGGAAGAGAAAACACCATGTGAGCACAGCCTTGCAAAGTGGGGAGAAGGTGTTAATATATACATGGAAAAGATAACCATGAGTAGAATGATACATCTACAAGCCAAAGAGTATTAATAACTATCCACCAACAAAGAGGCAGAAGGATTCTCCCCCAGAGCCATCCGAGATTGTGGTCCAACCACTAGCTTGATTTTTACACTACCATCCTCCAGACTTTGACACAAAAATTTCTGTTAAAATTTTTTGAAATGAATAATTTGTGCTTTTATTTATTATAATTAATGTGAATGTCCACAGGTGTCATTTCTCACATTCTTGGACATTACTTTCCTATTTATATTTTTCCATTTCTTTTTTTTTTTCTTTCCTGAACCTGTTTGCCTAATCCTGATGGAAATTTCACCCTTACTCTTAAATTCATTATCTAGTAATGTCATTGCTCTAACTAGAACTTATTTATTCTTTTTGTGGGGGGAGGGGTACCAGAGATTGAACTCAGGGGCATTTGACCACTCAGCCACATCCCCAGCCCCTATTTTGTATTTTATTTAGAGACAGGGTCTCACTGACTTGCTTTTGCTGATACTGGCTTTAAACTCATAATCCTCCTGCCTCACCTCAGCCTCCCAAGCTGCTGGGATTATAGGCATGTGCCAATGTGCCTGGACATATTTATTCTTGATGAGAATTATATTTGTTTATTGTCTATCAGCATTTTTGTTCTCAACCTTAATTCTTCCATTTAACCGTTATATACTTGTATTTCCTTTTTATAAGTCATTTCAGCCTGGGCCTTTTGTGCATTACAATATCAGTTAATTTATTTGGGCTTCTTATCTATTGTTGTCCAAGTACTGTAAACACAAAACATAAAACATACTTTGGAATACTTGGGAAATAGTACATGAAGATATAATAGCTAAAGATGGCATTGATCTTATGGAAACCTGATGAAATCCTTAATCATTCAAGTTTTCTATGAGACGGTCCTATCTCTGCAATTTTTTTCTTTACATTATACATTATTTACTCTTTTTAGTAGTGAGAATTGAAGAACAATGAGCAAATTTAATGGCATATTTCAACCCTTCAAAACATGATTTATGGGATGAATTTTAGAATATTCATTCCTTGAAATTATCCTCACTGTTAATTACTCAATTTCATTCAGATTTATTAAACTTTAAAATTGTTTTCAGTGTTTGTTATGCAATAGATTTATTGCAAAGATCCTCTCTTACAAACCCCATACACATCTCCTCCATAATACATACATGCACATGCAGAGAAAAATATCATTTTTCTGATATTTTTGGCCTGAGTTAGGCCAACCCCATCTCTAAAATCATAGACACACATAGCAAAATAAAGCAGTACCTCAGTGCAGCCTCTCTTGACGTCTAGAATACCTGTAAAAGGAATTTGATTGTGTGGGATGATATCCTCCAGGATTTATGCCTTATATTAATGGAGTAGCTATTTCCTGCTGTATCATTCAGAAATAAATGAAGAAAATATCCTTAATATGAAATATTAACAGACTTTGGGGACCTGGAACCTTTTTTGTTCTCCAGCCAAATTTTGCATCAGCAAGGCTACATTCCCTAGGAAGTGAGAAGAAAGCAAAATGTTCAGATGTACAGTAATAATGCCCAGCAAAATGTCAGGTGATATTGTATAGAAGTTCCCAAACAGTAAATCTCCAGGATTCCAATATTCCCAGGAAGACAGTGCTATCACTAAATATTCAATGATGAAATAATGTAACAGGATATTTCTTTATTGACCTTGGAGATTCATCAAAATATGATATCATATCCTCTTATAAGAGCAGAAAGTCTTAATGTTGATCTGTGAACTCATATTTATATTATGCATTACAATAAATAAAGGAAGGCACTACATCCAATAGCAAAAATTCAGATGAAAAAACTAGAGAACTGTTTTGTTAAAAAATTCATTGCTTCCACTTTGATTATGCAAGTAAAAGCAGTAAAATTTAAATATTATCTCTCTTGAGAATGTATATTTTGGTGGTTTAAAATGCATCATCATTCTGGAATTCCCTTCTTCAAAAGGTAGAGTTTAATTCCCTTTTTCTTGAATGCAGACTTACCTAGCAACTCAGGATTCTAATGATAAGAAATCCTCAGAAATAATTGCATGTCACTTGCAAGTTCAGCCTTTCAAAGGAACAAGACTTGCATCTGGGGCTCTGTTTCTCTTCTTTTCTCTCTTTCTTATCTATCTTCCCTGGGGAATAGGCTACCACTTATGACTAACATGATAGAAAGGCCATTTAGTAAGAAACTGAGGCCTCTAGGCAACTGCCATTGAAGAACTGAGGCCTGCTAGCATCTAAATAAGTGAGCTTGAAATTTGACTGTACACACATATTGAACCTTGAAATGGTAACAGTCTAGTAAACAACTTGACTAAATCTTATGCAAGATGCTAAACAAGAAACATCCAGCAAAATCATTCCAAGCTTTATAATCATCAAGAGCTATATGAAATAATAAGTACTTTTTAATTGATAAATTTGGGATAAATTGTTATGTAACCATAACTAATATGTGTGTGTGTGAGTAGGGGGAGTGAGAAAGGGAGAAACACAATAATAATGAAGATTTCTTTTTTACCAAGCAAAACTTTTACATCAATGAAAAGAAAGATTGTTTTTATTATATCAATTCTAAAATACACTATGTAGTAATAACTGCATCTATTTTGTTGCAGTAGATCAGAGATCATTGTGAAAACAAATAGTGTACCTATTACATAAACATCCCTAATGATATACTCACAATTTTATAATAAAATTATTCTATATGGCAACTTCTGAAGGATGTTTTATAGCTAAAATAGCCAGAGAGAAAATGAAATTCACAAAATTATAATACATCCAGCCTTAGAAAGTATATAGTTCAATTTCAGTATTTTAATTTGGTGAATTAACTAAGAGGAATTTATAGTTTCCCATCTAAGCAAATTCACTGCTTACCTAAGCTTGTGCTGGATAACAACTCTCTCATGCACATTCAAAATATAATTTAGTCTATTTTTAGGTTAATGTGTATATAGATGCCAAGGACATTTTCATTCTAAATAAATACTGACCAATATCTTGAATGTAAGATACACTAAAATATACTGTCACTTAATATTGTATAATTTTAACAAAGCCAGATGTATATCATAAACTAAACGACAGAATTTTGCCTAGGTAGAACAAAATTCACATTGAAAACATTTATTATTATTTCATCAGAATAAGTATGGAATATATAACAAAGTAATAAATTTCAATAAAATCACAATGGGAAAACAAACACTCTGTAAAAGCCAAATTTTTTCTGTTGCCATACCCTTTAAAATGTTTGTAAGGAGTCAGATTCATGTTATTTCTCTGCTTTTGCAGCTCTACCTTGTAAAGTCTAGGAACTCTCCTGTTATCACAATTAGATGCTCTCAAGTATCTACCAACAGAAAGACAGAAGACCAGGTGTATATAATTATACTCAAATGTATGTTATGAATCTAAATTACTGAGGATTTCAAATTTCCTTTGTAAAAAAAAAAAAAAACATGTCGGAAATTTCATGGGCTGCTAACTACCTAATTATTGCCAAGACTATTTTACAAGGCTGAAGTTGGAGCTCCTTAAGTAAACAAATGAATTAATCAGTCAATAATCCAGATAATATTGTTTGGATCATAGCATTGAAATACTGCTATTACAGATAAGGAAAAATGATACAATTTGCTGATAAAAGTTTTAATACTGTCACAATAACACATCCCATTGCAAATTAGAAATCATCTGTTTTATCAATAGAATTTTGATACGATTTAATAGCTTGATATTGTGTAAAGGAATTTTTATTCATTGAAGTCTATTTGATAATTAAATTATAAGGTTTTAAAGGATGAAATACATACTAGCATATCCTGTCACTTTTAATTCATTTCAAAGTTTTTATACATGTATGATTAAGGAGTTAATAAACAGATAATCTTTATTTCCATAGAGAAACAAGTGTTATCATCATGGCTCATGGTTGCAATTGACTGTTGCCATTTATTTTTCAACTCATATATTTGATGGACACTAATTTTTCTTAAATAGACTTTATGTCTATCATGTCATTGGGAGTTCAAAATATTTCTTCAAATGAACTAGATTCCCTGAGAAAAAGCTCATTAATTACACATGCTGATGACAATAAATCAAAGCATGTATTTGATACTAGTAACTATACAGAATCACAAAGGAGACCTAGCAACTTATAAACAAGAAAAATTTTGTTAGTATATTTACTCAAAATATATTTTCCACATTGAAGTAGTATAGTGTCATTTCATTTGACTAAAAGACAAAATAATGAATTGTTTCAAATATCTGGAAATTCATGAATATGAGGAAACTTTGTTTCTTTAATTTTTTTATATTTGTGTTTATCATTTCATGAATAACTTACTTGAATGTGCCATTTCTCCTACAAGAGGACTTCAGTTACTCTGTCTTTTACCACTAGGTGTACAGGTATCTTATAAAAGGTATCTGTGGTTCTTTCCTGAGATATGTGATAGTCTTCAAAAACAGACTCACATTGTCAAATACCTCTCTCATTTCCATCTTATTGAATTAGCCTAATTTCTATAGATTGCCTTTTAATCTTAATGTTGATATCATAAATGGACTTTCTGCCTGAATTTCCATCATAAGTTGTGTTCCTTAATATTTTTTTGCTCATTCACTCATTCTTTTTTTCAAGATCCCATTATTATTTTCACTCTGTTAATGCTGTGGTTTAAATGTGTCTCCCAACAATGATATATTGGAAAATTAAACTCAGTCCAACATATTGGAAAGTAGGGCTCAGTAGGAGTTGTTTAGGTAATTAGGGCTCCACCCTCATAAAAGAATTATTGCCAATTAAAAAAGTTCTTTGGAACTGTGAGTTTGGTTACTTGTTCTCTCTTGCATTTACTCTTTCTCACCCCTTGATACTATCTGTCATTTGATAAGGCAGCAACAATATTTTGTCAGGTGCAACTCCTTCAACCTTGATCTTTCCAGTCTCTGGAACTAAAATAAATAAATCTTTATTCTTTAAAAATAACAGTCTCAGATAATTTGTTTTAGTGGCACCAAACAGATTAGGACAGTTAACATCTATTTATTGATTTTCTCATGATGTATCAAATGCAATATAAGCCAAGAAGATAAACATCAATGAATAGAGAAGAAACAATCATTACTTTCATGGCACTTTAGCAAGAAAAAAATCATCATTATAAGACAGATTCTTTAATCTTATTTATACTGAAACGTCAGAGAAAAATACGATTATAACATGAGAATTATCATAGTTTACAAGAGCAGAAAATTCTTCACCATATTAGGTTGTGGCTCAGTGGTAGAGTGCTTGCCTAGCACGTGTGAAGCACTGAGTTCAATTCTCAGCACCACATAAAAATAAATAAAATAAAGGCATGCTGTCCAGCTACAACTAAAAAGTATTTTTAAAAAAATCATATCACAGTCAAAGATCATTATAAGTAGTATGAATTAGCTACACGTGGGAATTAAGAAACATTTAACCATACTGCTTCACAGTTACTGTTACTTTTCATTTTCTGGGTACTATCAGTGAGTAAGGTAAACTGAAACTGTTGGTCCTGATGCCTGTATATTGTTAAGTTGGGGTGCTGAACTTCTGCTACAGGACAGGTTATTAATTATTAAATGTCCTTCCCTAAAAGTAATATCTATCCCAGAGATGGTAGAAGGAATATTGCAATTTCATAGTGATTATCCTGGGAACTGGCTCCTAATTTTAGATATAAAAGTTGAGTATTAGGAAGCTTAGTAGACAGATCAAGTTCAGCAGAGCTTAATTCCTGCTTGCTTTAAGTTTTCTTCAATATGAATAGATATTGCCAAGTGATACTTATTGCTTAAAGGACCACTGATCCCCAAATCCAATCCTAGAAAGCTCTGTAAACAGGCATGTGTGAAAACACTGTTTTTTTTTACTATTATCTATTGTTAATATTATTTATAATCTGGTTGAAAACCTATGATACCTCTGTGCATAAAAATTCTGAGCCAGTGACTAAAAACGTCACTTGTGATCTAAGCTTACTCAAACTCCACCTGTTTCTACAAGATTGAAACTAATAATTTTAGTATGGCTATGTTTGTCACCCTGTGATATTTGGCTGATGTCACAGTGCTATTGCCTGAGCCATACAACGCCTACTTGGATTCACTTTAAGCTATTTGGGAGCTGTCTGTTACCAAGGGCAATTTTGAAGATTAAAAACATTTTTGTGCTTTGTGTATTATAGACTACCCCTAAATTACAATGGATTAATTTACAATTTTTTTAACTTTATAGTTGTGTGAAAGATATATTAATTCAGTAGAAACTACTTGAAATTTTGGATTTTGATCTCTTCCTGGGCTACTGATATGTGCTACAATATACTCTTGGTGATTTTGAGTAGTGGCAGCAAGCTACAGCTCCCAGTCAGCCATGTGATCATTTATGTTCTACACTATACTGTTTTGCTAAGCTATGATGTTAACTAAGTTAGGTATGTTAAATGTAATTTCAGCTTATGACATTTTCAATTCGTGATGGGTTTATCATAACAATGTATGTCAAAGGGCATGCATATATGTACTATATTTTATATTATCATATCCTAAGGAAAACTATGGTAAACCTAGAATCTCATTTATATCAGATAAGAGAGACCAACTTCTTTGATAAATTGAGCTTGATAGTGTTCTCTCTGCTGGATCTAGTATTTGTTTAGCCACTCCATTAAGTGGAAATCTTTACAATTCCCAGTCTATCTTGTCAAATTTAAAAAACTGTATGATAAACTATGTTCATAGTGTAAGGAGCCATGATAAGTCTGGCTGACCTCTTAGCATAGTCCTTAACCTGATATTATATGAACTTTGGACTGAATGTTCTTGACCAGGTACTAATAAATGGCCTCCATAGATAAGCATCTTTAAGAAATAAACATTCACAATAAGTAAGCATCTTTTAAGTCCTAAGGTAGTGGTCTTAGGTAAGCTTCAGTTCAGTCAAGATATTTATAAATGAATCAACAATTCTGAATGGAAATATTCTTGGTAAAATAAAGATCTTCAAAATCTCCACACGCTACAATTGTTATATCCCATTCTTCTTTCAGAAACCTCCTGTTTACCATATACACTTTCCTGGACTTTGTGGCTTGCAAGGAAAGACTTGCCTGGTTAGAAGCCATCTGTCCTCTTCAATATGTGTCTCTCTTCACTTACCCAAGATAAGAGAGAGAAAGGCATTTTTCATGATTTAGCTATTAAATTCTTTATCTCTGCCCATTACCAAGATTGTCAATGTTATCAAAATATTTAAGCATAAGTAGAACTGCAGGAAATCAATAATTCACTTCAATTATTAAGAGTAATTCTTTGCCAAATGACCTATTATCTTTTGTTGATAATGAGAAGTCAACAAATTTAAGGAATGATTAATCTATCTGATTATAAATGTAAATATTTATTCAAATTGCTGAGATTTATCTTTTGTCAGGATTACAAAGCAAGACTGACTTTATAATAGCCTACTATTTTATTAGCATATAAAGTTAGCTTGTTAAACAAAATAGGCTTCAGGGTTTATTTATTTATTTTTTATATACTGAAATTTGACAACTCTAATGGATGCTTCAAGGGAACATTCAATTTTTGCATAATTTTTTAGCATATTTCATCAGTTGACACATAGCTCAATGTTGTGTGGAGCACTGTATGTGGGGGATCTTGGTGCAAATTAAGGCCACAAGAAATCAGTTTATTCTTCTTTTACAAATATATTTAAAGGACAGTACTAAACAATGTATTTGGGTGATTTAAATAAAAGTAAAGCTGGCTTTAATGATAGCATCAATATTTAAAAAAAAAAACTCATTCAGTCATCTGTGATCTTGATCATATCTTTTGACCTTAAGTGAACATAATAAAGAGAATTAAGTTGCTTAATGTATTACAAATAAACAGTTTTGGGGCTGCTATGTATTTTTAAATAACTTATGTATTTAACTTTGCCATTATGGAGATCAAACCCAGGGCCTTTTGCTTGGTAGGCAAGTTCTCTACTACTGAGATATACCCCAAGCCCAACTTTGAATAAAATTTCAGTTGAAGATGAATTTTTAAGTGCAAAATATCTCTTCAAGTCATTCAGAAAAAAATGATATACTATGTATTTATTTGGAAGTTGATTTTTTTGATTATTGTTATTGGAATTATAATATGATTCCTTAGAATAATGCTATGCAAAACACTTTCAATTTCTTCAAGACCCATAGTGCTTACTATGCACTAGTAGACATAAAATAACTAATGAACTGGAAAAGTCAATACATTGACTTAGAAAAAGAAACAAAAACAAAAGAAAGCAAAACTACTGATACTGAAAACAGTATTAATACCATGTACTATAGAACTGGGTATATCATCCTATATACCTTGTGATTTTTGAAAGACAATGATAACATAAAGGATATACATATTTTCTAGATTTTAAATCAAGGAAAAATAAGGTATTTTCTTTTCTTCGGTACTGTCATTTTTGTTTTTGTTTTGCACGTTTCAATGTCTTATTTGACAGCAGTAAAAAGTAATCTGAATAATACACTTAGAAATACCTAATTGAAAATGTGATTTTATCCATGTTAACATGGTAAAATATTCATTCAATTCAGGAAATTCTTGGGTCTGTTAATCACAAAATATGGAAACACAGGATCATAATTATGTAATTTAACGTCATAAAAGGCATCTGGTTTCGATCTCTAGCTTATAAAGTGATTCAATTTGTTAGTTGAAGAGTTGTATTTCTTATTGTTTTGGAGATATCTCATTTTAAAAATTAAAGATAAATAACAAATCCTCTTTGTATAAGCAATCAATCACTTTATTAATAAAACTTTGTAAAGGTAATCCATCCTTTTCTAAATAATGAAAATAAAACACTACTTTAAAAGATCCTCTGTGAAATTCTATTTTTTTGATAAATGAAATTATTCTGGATGTCATATACTATAAGTATATTTGACCATATTAAATTTTTGGAAAGAACTGATTCATTTCATAATCATTATGTATAACATAATTCTTTCAATGTTCTTAAAATAACAATAGAAATTATATTAAAATCTGTTTTTTGTATTTTTATAGAAATCATTTTTATACAAAAAATAGAATTAATCCAAAGAGGTCATTTAGAAAATTCATATCATGAATAAAAGAGAAAAGAAAGAAAACAGATAAAATCACAGCTAAATCAACAAAAAGCAATTACATTTTCTTGATTTTTTTTTCATACTGGAGTCTCAGAAAGTATAATCATAAAGACATTTATGTATTATATGGAACTTTTCTATAAATTTAAATTAATTCTAAAATAATTATTTATTAAAAAAGACATGAGACATTTTTACAAATTACTTTAAAATTGGAATGATTGTTAAAACATGTGCAAAGTTCCACAAAATGATCATTTTAATTCTTAAATATAAAGTTTTGAAACATTTAAGAAATAAATTATCTGGGGTTGAGTTGTGGCTTGGTGATAGAGTATTTGCCTAGCACATGTGAGGCATTGGGTTGATTCTCAACACCGCTCAAAAATAAATATGATAAAAAGGTGTGTCCATCTACAGCTAAAGAAATATATTTTTAATTAAAAAATAAATAAATTATAATTTCAATTCCATTTCAATTAATTTGACATTGATTATTATTTCACATGAAAAATACAATTTTTTACAATTCATTTCGAGTAGCTTTTAAAGAGGATTTTAGAATGTTTTTTAAGTAATTAAACAGGATCAGGCTATTTAAATATTTTACTAACTATGATGGCATTCAACATACCATGTTTAAATATAAACTCTTAAAGAACAATCTAAAAATATTTTAGTAATTTTATACTAATGTATAATATTCTACTTTAAGAGTTCAGTGGATTTTATTATGAGGTGATGGCATCCTCCCAGTGCTGCTTCTCCTTAATGGCTGAAATGGAGTTCAGACATGGTGAATCTACATGATGAATCAATTGATAATGTGAGAAGTGGTAGTTGTTTTCTGGTAATTCAGGCTTCCTCATCCTTCCCTTACACTTGAGTTCTCTGCAGCTATAAGACTTTCAGCCCTTTCTCTATTTGCTTTATCACAGAGAGTAGCTGAAGAGCAAATAACAATTCACAATCCAAAAACAATGAGACTCATTTGGGAATAAAATTACAAATCAATGAACTGTAAAATGTGTACAGGTCTTCCAAATTTTTTAAATAAGCAAGAAAATGTATTAAAAGAAAACGTAAATATATTAGCAATATAAGAGAATAAGAAATTACAGTAAAAGAATGAAGGAAAATATTAATATGAAAACTACAGTAAATTATATCAGAACTGGGATAGTTAAATACTCAGCTGAAGAAGCTTAAAAAGCACACCAAGAAATTCCTACAGAAGAAAAGTATAAAAGAATAAAAATTATATATGAAAAGTTAAAAACATGACAATGAAAGAAGTAGAAATTCTAAAATTAAAATAACAAAAATCCAGAAAAGAAACAAAAACAAAGAAGTAGAAATATTTGAAGAAATCCTAGATATACAGTCCATGGAATATAATTCTCAAATAAATGTATAGGCAAAAAGAATAATAAAAATATTGAGTACCAGAATATATTAAGAAAAATAAAATTTTTAGTAAAATTTAAGAATATCCAAAGCAAAGAAAATGGTATAAAGATCTCTCAGTGAGAAAGAACAGATCTCTTACAAACATTAGACTTCACGTATACAAAAGAGGCAAAACTTTCGTGATTTGAAGGAAAAGGAAGCATATTTCTGATGATTTGAAGGATAGGAAATTTGAATTTGAAATTTCATTTTCAATGAAAATATCACTGACATTTGAGAGCAAAATCAGTACGTTAAGTCCAACATCTTCAAATCTGCAAACATAATAATTAACTCAAAGTTATCATAGTGGTATAATTATTGTTAAATTTAAATTATTGTAAATGTTTCGCCTCTGGGGCAATGGAAAAATAGGCTAAAATATTTTTAGGAATTTAAATTTTGGAATTTTTAGGAATTTAGGCCACAGAAGATATAGCACATAAAATTCATGCAATGCAAAACAAAACAAAATTTTTGAGTAATTTATTCAAATAAGATGAGAAAAAAATATTTCCAGGTGATACTATAAGACTTGGGGCAATGGTTTTGAACAAATATGTTGATGAAGTTGCTATTAAAAATGGGGCTGGTGTTGTGGCTCAGTGGTAGAGCGCTCGCCTAGCACACATGAGGCACTGGGTTCGATCCTCAGCACCATGTAAACGTAAAATGAAGATATTGTGTCCACTTAGAACTAAAAAATAAATACTTAAAATATATATATATATATATATATATATATATATATACACACTGATGTACATATGTACATATCTAAGCAAAAAGAAAAACAAAGCATATATTAATAAGAATCAAGCCTTAACATAAAAAAATAATATCTTACTACTATAAGAGGTGAGTGACACTAGGACATGAACGTGAAAGTAAATTCTGAATTTTTGAGTAGGATGATATAAACCACTTTAAAAAGATGTTGTTTAAAAGAGAAAAGCCAAGAGATTGGAATGTTTGAATGTCTAGGGTTTGAATACAGATGTAATCCAAAAATTTGGTTTCAGTAGGCTGACTTATTAAAACTAAAACTTGAAGGAAAATATATTGCAGTGGATGTGGGGTTCTGCCACCAGTTCCTTCAGTTTCAATAATGAAACGATCATTATCTCCAGCTGCTAGGAATATTAGGAGCTAATAGCTTGCAGGTAAGTCCCACTAATTAGAGTCTTCAACAGACATTTTGCCTACTCTGAAGCTACACCACATCCAATGACTGGTCAATACAAAAGTATAAAGGCATAGCTTTCTTGTTCTACGTGGAGTATACTCTGCAGGATTTATCCTGGCTTCAGAACTTCTCATGAGATTGACTGAGGCCTTACTTGTGACTGCATCACAGCCTATATTTTCCCTGTGCTTCAATCCTCTGCGAGTGAAGATGTCAAAAAGCATTCCTGAATGCAAATCTCAGTCTCAAAGTTTCTACTGCAAAGGTAGGTGCCTGGATTGCTGCTTGAAACTCGATGCTAAAATGGTACTTCTACAAACATGGACATGCATGTATCACTATAATGTGTCAATTAATTCTTTAGGATAAATGTCAAGGAGTGGTGTAGCTGGATCATATGGTTATTCCATTCCTAGTCTTTTGAGGAACCTCCATACTAATTTCCATAGTAGTTGTACCAATTTATTATCCTATTAGCTTTTTCTCTCTTTCATGCCCATCCTAATGGTACTCAGTGGTACCTATTGAGCATGCTTTCCTAGTCATTTGCATATGTTTGGAGAAAGGTCTCTTCAAGTTCTTGTTCATTTTAAAATTGGTTTTTATGATTTGTGGTTGAGTTATAGGAGTTCTTAATATATTCTGGATATCAAATTAGTATCACATATATAATTTGCAAACATTTTCTCCCATTCTTTGTTCAGTTTCTTCATAGTGTCTTCTGATGAATAAATCAAATTTAATGAAGCCCAATTTATATGTTTATTTTTCCCTTTTGTTTCTTATGTTTTGATATTTATGAAAGCATTGCCAAATACATGGTCATAAATAGTTGCTTCTATTTTCAGCTAAGTTTTATAGTTTTATTCTTTGACCCTTTTGTTTTTGATCTTTTTAGTGTGATGGATCAAACCCAGGTCCTCTCAATTTGAGTTATTTACATATTGAAAGGGTCCAACTTTTGCATATGGTTGTCTAGCTTCCCCAGAACCACATGTAATAGATTATTTTTTCCCATTCACACTCTTAGAATATTTGCTTCTGAAGGTATAGAATTCTATGTTAACATTTTCCTAATAGAATTCTAAGTTAATATCGTACTATTTTCATCCATTTTGTGGCTAAGAAGTTTTCTAACTCATTCATTTGGTAGTAATCTTTCCCTTAAGCTATTCTTCAAGAACTTATCTATGGTTTTTCTCTAGGTTATGAACTAATTTTGCTTGAGATTCTTTCCTGTTCTGAGGACTAGCATCATTTGCTATTTCTGGAAAATTGTTCAGTGGCATCCCTGAATATTTCTTTTCTTCCATTTTACTTTCTTCCTTTAGAACTCAGGTAGGAGTTCTAATCGCAGTTACTTGGGAGACTGAGACAGTAGTATCACACATTTGAGGCCAGCCTCAGTAAACTTGCTAATATACTGTCTCTAAATAAATAAATAAATAGGGTTGGGAATGTAGCTGAGTGGTAGAGCACCTCTGGATTCCATCCCCAGGAATTTTTTTTTTTTTTTTTTTTGTGTGTGTGTGTGTGTGTGTGTGTGTGTGTGTGGTTCCAGGGATCAAACCCAGGGGCTATTTCTCACTAAGCTACATCTCCAGTCCTTTTTATTTTAATTTTTTTTTTTTTTGAGACAGGATTTTACCAAGTTACTTAGGGTCTTACTATGTTGCTGAGGCTGGCTTTGTGCTCTTCTTGCCTCAGCCTCCAGAGTGGCTGGAATCACAGGCATGAGCCACTGCACCTGGCTGCATCGCAGTATCTTCAAACACACACACACAAAAAAAACAAAAGCACTATCTGATAGAGATAAAATGGTTCTTTGTTGTCCATCAAACAATAAGAACTACATTGATGGTAGTACATGGAGCCCTGAGAGCACCTGGCATATTGTGATATACCAATGGTGAAAGCTTTCACCTATAGTAAACTATGATTTTTGTACCATGGAAGTGCATGAACTTGCTAGGGAAATACATCAGACATAGGATAAATCCAGGAGGGGACAAATATATATGTATATATGTGTGTGTGTGTGTGTGTGTGTGTGTGTGTGTGTGTGTGTGTGTGTGTATGGATTAGTTGGCTGTTACAGGGGGAAATTGATGTTTCAAGGAGAAACAATGAAAGGCTGAGACTGATTAATCACAGTTAAACTGAAAGCTTGGGTTACTGCTCAAGGAAAGTTTACTTTCTTCCTTTATGAAAATATACTTCCTTTCTGACACATTTTTCCCCAAGTACAAGGAAAGCATGAGCAAAATTTTAATGAAAATTTCCTTAAACAAATATCCCATCTATTGTTGCAAGTTATTTCTGTTTAGTGACTCAAGATCTGAGTCAAAGGGAGAAATTTGATAGCAATAATTGATCTTGCCTTGCATTAGCTATGATACCAGCATCTCTGTTACTCTTTTTGGGACTCAGGTGCCCAAGGTAAAGTATCCTCAAAATTGTTGCATCTGCTTCTGCCCTAAGGTGCCATTTCACATATGATAAGAATTTGCATCTAAAGAAAATTAAATTGGAAAATTAACATAACCTTTTAATATATGACATTCCTTCCTATCAATCTATAGTGCATCTGATACCCTGAGTCTAAAATATCATGTATTATCCACTGAAGTGCTTATTCAGAACTCTGTGCATGTTAACTTAAATTTGATTTCCATGCATCCATTCACAATGAGTTAAAGCAAACATTTATAATTGCTTGTCTTTTGTGGAGAGCCAAGTGTCACTCTTTGCCAGCTGTTAACCTCAGGCCAGACCAATATAATTAGTTTTGGTAATTACTTGTGGTTCTTCAGGAATAATTGAAATTATCACATCCTTACTTCAGTCTAGAATTAAATTGATGGGTTCTTCTTATTTGAGAACTTATAACCTGTAAGTCTACCTATTCACAATATATTACATAACTAATTAAATATATTTTTTCAATTCTTCCTTCTGTATAGAAGAAAATAATAATCAAAATGCTCTGGAGCACACTTAAATCAAAGACTCAAGTGTATTATTTACACTAAGGCCATTAGTTTAAATATGTCTGTTTTTTCATATTTTTACTTGTCAACTGGGATAATTTCTCTCTACACATGTGAACATTGGTAAAAGAAATGCAGAGATACTGATGTATGTCCTGAGAGCCTCAAGTTTTGTCAAGGTCTCCTCATGTCAGTAAACACATGCTCATACAAACAACTGAATTTTCAGTTTCAACTTGATATACTCTCTCAAATCAGTATGTGTGATATCAAGAATTATCTATATAGATTTATTAGAATTGTTTTTCTCTCATTTTTATAATTGTATACAAAAGTATTTAATAATATTGACTTTCGTGTCAGACATAACTGAGAATTTTGTTTGTTTCCCACTTATTAGCTGAATTGCTTTAGGCTTGTTGCTTAATCTTGAATCTTCTGATTTTTCATTTGCATAATTGAGATAATTCCTCATCATTTTTTATTGATTAAAGAGGATTCTAAATAAAACTTCATAAGCTAAATATTAAAAGCATCCCCAAAAAACACAAAAGAATTAAAAACAATTATGAATACCTCTTACAGAAAATGACATGCTATAATAATTGATTGCTTTATTGTGCACTGCTTGGAAATGGAATTAGAAATAGAATTTTCAGGTTGGTGATCATATTGAAACAATCTATGTGAGGTAGAAAAGTTTCCAGATCCTAAGAGACAATTATTTTAATGTAACAAAGGTCTGAAAGTATCAGGTATGTGTTTCCTTCAATTATATTTCTTTTTCTACATAATTGTACTGTTAAATTATTAACTCTGTGTGTGTATGTGTGTGTGTGTGTGTGTGTGTGTGAGAGAGAGAGAGAGAGAGAGAGAGAGAGATGCTTTGAAGTTATCACTAACTATCAGAAGGATAGGAAAACTAGGCTCAAATAACTAAGAGTATAGCACTTCTTGTTAATTTGAAAAGTCAAACTGAATAATCTCCAAGCAAGCCATAACTTAGTTATTTGAAGTTTAAAAACCCCTTGAAATAATTCATGTATATTTATTTGTTTTTTCCTACTACTACTACCATTTCTGAAGTAGAAATGGAAGACCAGTCTATTATATATCATAGAAAGCTTACGTGAAAATTAAAGATGCTTATTAAATGGAACTATTTTGTCATTGTCATTCTGACATAGATCAACATTATAAGAAGGTCAATTCCTTCCAAGTTAACCTCTACATTTCATGTAATTTCATATTTTTTTATATCTCAAAAGAAGGTTTGTAGAACTTGGTGAATTCTAAACTTCATAAGGAGTAAAATAAATGTCGAAGAATAGACAAGAGCGATTCATTAAAATAGAATAAGAAATGAGATTATCCTACTGTTAGAGTTATTAAAAATTTTCAGTAATTAAAGCAGTGTGTCATTGAAACATGGATTGAAATACTCAGTCAACAGAACAAAAAGGTCCTGGAAGCACATCCAACAGCAATATAGGAACTCAGAAGATAATAAAATTTACATGGAAATCACTGGGAAGAAAATGATCATGACAAAATTGACTGCGTGCATTAAAAAGGAATAAAATTTTACCTGTGAAAATAAATTCCAAAAGTGTTAATGATTTAAATGGGGAAAAATAAAATTTAAAAGTATCAAAAGGTATGCAAGGGGCTGGGATGTATCTCAGTAGCAAAGCATTTGCCTCGCATTCACAAAGCCCTGGGTTCAATCCCCAATTCCAAAATATAAACAAAAGAAAAGGGTATGCAAGAATAGAAACTAAGCTGGGTGAAGTGGTAGACACCTGTAATCCCAGTGGCTTGGAAGGCTGAGAAAGGAGGATCAAATCCAGCCTTAGCAAAAGCGAAGCACTAAGCAACTCAGTGAGACCCAATCTCTAAATAAAATACAAAAGACTGGGGATGTGGCTTAGTGGTTGAATGCTCCTGAGTTCAATCCCTGGTGCGCCCAACCCCCAAAATTAAAGATTAGAAACTAAGAAATGTGGGCTAACTTTACCTTGGCAGTTAGTAAATGTGAAATCTTAACAAAGTTTACAACTTATTGAGGCTTGTTTCATAAATGATAAAATATTTACTTAATTTGTCTAGAATTTCAGTAGAACATGAACTGTATAATTCTATTTGTGAGTTGAAAACTATAAGCATGTAGTTGTAAATATATTGAAAGAGATAGTTTATATTTTACAGCCTTAGTCCATTCGTTTTTATTTAGAAAAGTATAACCTGTATCCCAGATGACCAGCACATGTACTCATAGACTAAAGGGCAGAGTTTTCTGCACCTCACTGCAATAGAAAGATCAACTCAAATGGTCAAAAGGAAGGCACAAGTTTTTAGAGTGCAGTGTGTGAAGAGAATGTGTCAACAATTACCTATCCCTCAGAATGTTTTAAACTGGTCTTAAGACACCCTTTGTAAAGTGTAGGAATCTTTCTTTAGAATAGTGGTTTCAGTGTTTGCAACTTCCTTTAGATAATAGTTTAACTATGACTGGATCTTGATTTATAAAGTGAATTTAGAGTGATAGTCTGTGGGACAATCATGTCTTGAGGTATCATGGGGAAAAGATAGGAAGCCTGTTTCTGCTGTCACAGTCAGTGTCAAATCTTTTTTTTTTTTTCCATGAGTATCATCAAATGCTTTATTTTATTTTATTTTTTTGTTGTTACATGGATAACTTTATTTTTTTTAATTTTTATTGTTGGTTGTTCAAAACATTACATAGGTGTCAAATCTTATTACAAAATTTTTCTCCAAGTTTCTTCATGATTATCAGGAGCCTGTTCCTCACAGGTCTATTTTCTCAAAATTGTGACCTCTAAATGAGAATTAAAATAATAAGAAGAATTATAACCATATGTTCACATATTTAAAGGCAGCATAAGTGAAGTTCCAGCATAGGTTTATGTGCTCCAATATGATGTTTCAAAGCCTAGTCTCTTTTCTTTTTGCTATAAAGAACAAACTTACCATTATGGTGCATATGCCATCATTAATCAGATCCAATGATCTCTCAACTATAAACTAGTATCAGATTCTTCAGTAATAAAATTATATGTACTCATGCCATGTTTACCTCAGAATCCATCAAATGATTTTATCAACCAAGATAACTATATGATACATATTCTAAAAGATGAATTATTATTTATAAAAGTACAAGTGATCTGGTTCAAACTGAAACGAGAATTACCAAGCAGTGGACTAACAGCAGTTTTTTGAGTGTATTTTTTCACACATGGTTGTAAGCATGTTACTAAGGTGATGACTATATAAATTTTTGTTGAGAATACACCCATGATGTGACTTCCATCCCCATTAAAGATAATTTAAAATACATGAAGATATAAAAAGTGTATCTCCTGTATTGACTTTTACATGATCTGCCATATCTAGAATGGAATAATTTCCCTCTCAACCCATAAACACCTGCTTTCTTCTCCATTTTGTTCAGTTCTAGTATGTTTATATGAGTTGATATATTAACATAAAGTCTTGCATTAGATTTGGATATGGCTGGTTTTCTCATCATTCACATTCCTGCCTCAGAAAGTTGTTCTTTGACCACAATTTCTGAAGTAGCTATTTATCCATAGTCACATTCTATTATATCTCATGCTTTAAAGTATTTATTTGAATATTATATAATACATAGATTTAAATAACATAATTGGTACATAATCTATAGTTCATATAAAATTTTTTATTATATATATATATATATATATATATATATATATATATATATATATACATACACACACACACACACATTTGTAGATTGGGTTACCAATTTGCAAAAATATCACAAGAACTATATGAGGATCCACAAAATATTATGTTTTAGATTCACAAATCATTTGCATTTTCCCCGTTTGCCTTATTGTTCTGTCTGTATGCACACACAAACACTTTATTATTTCTGAAAACTTTTTAAATAGTTTTGAAATATTTTACTCTTTATTCCTACTTTAATAAGCTTTCCTAAGGACTAAAGGGACTCTTATGTAATTATATTTATGAAAATCAAACAACTATTCTAATGGTGTATTGAAACTGAATGATTATCTCATTTTTAGAAAATTGCAACTCCTTTTTAAATGGTTAAAAGTTAAAACCAGTTTTGGGAATTGACATTGATAAACTATAAAATTTAGGGTTTCTATTTTAAAGTGTCCATTGAGCAGCACACCAATAACATTATCTAGCTTGAAGCCCACATTCACATTTTGTCAAGTTTCCCAATAGTGTCCTTTTAGCTATCTATTTTTCAATTCAGGATTACACATTGCATTTATTGCTTTTTTACCTGTTCATTTCTAATCTGGAAATTTTTTTTCAATCATTCCTTGACCTTTACATTTTGAAGAATGTAGGGGATTTTTGTCTTTTTTTGTCTTTTTTGGTTGTTTGTTTTGTACATTGTACTCAGTTTGTCAAATGTTTCCAAATGATTAGGTTGGGTTGTTCACTTTTTGCAAGAATATCACAGATACAATGTTGTGTCCTTTTCAGCACATCATTTAAGAGTTACCTAGGAATCAACAATTGGTAATGGTAGCTTTAAATATTTGGTTAAAATGCTATCTGCTGAAACTCTTCCCCTGTAAAGTCACTATTTTCTTCCTATATTTAATAAAAATCTGTGCAGGTACTTTGAGACTACATAAATATCCTGTTACTCTTCTTTACATTCATTGATGATATTTTCTAATTTCATAATTTGGGGACACTTAGAATTGAAAAGCCATATTTCATGAGGAAGAACTTCTCTTTCTACCATTTATGTATTTACTTATTTATTCATTCTTGTGTGCATATGTATATGTATCAAAATGATTTTTTTTTATTTTCTTCAACTTGATATCAATTTTACAGTTGTAATTCAGTTTGTGCATGTTTTACCCTAGATTTGGACAATGGGATTCCCATTTAGGCTGTTTTCTCATAGCTTTGAACAATTCCTTACTTTTTGGGAAAAATAAATTTCCAGGTTTATTTGTTTCCTTCTCCCAGAAAGTCAGCAATTTCTCTAAGTAAACCTACTAACTTTGGGAACAGGAAAATTATTATTTAAGATATTGAATTCAAGTATGCTCATTGCTCACAGGGTATCATTGTTCGGGACCTTCTTAGTGAACAGATATAAGAAAATTATATATAGGTATTTGCTATGGTTTGGATACTGAATGTACCCAGGGGCCCACGTGTTAAAGGCTTGGTCCCAATATGGAACTACCAGGAGGTCTAGTGGAACATTTAGGAGGTGGGGCCTAGCAAGAGGTTCTTAGGTCACTTGCTCTCTATATTTCTGAATCTCCCCTCCAACATATAACCATTTGCTCCTATGTGCACTCCAGTCATGATATGCCACCTTCACTGCTCTCACAAGAGGCTAAATAAATACCAACACACAGTATTTTAGATTTTGACCCTCTCTAGCTGTGAGTTAAATAAACCTCTTTATGAAGTTAGTTTTCCCAGGTATTCTGTTATAGTAATACAAATCTGAATAATACACTGTATGTGTATATATGTGTATGCATATATATGTGGGTGTGTATGTGTGTGTATATAGAATATCTAGTATATAGTATTATATATAGTATATTATACTATATATTGTATATGTGTACTGTATATAATACTATATACTTTATATATGCATACTATAAATAATACAATATACCATATATAATGTATTCCCCTATGTATATATCCATTTCCACATCTATACACAATAAAAATTTGTCCATACTAATCCCTCCAAATTCAGTCTAACAGCACAGGGAATATTCTAGTCTTTCCCCTTTTGATATGTATACACCCCTTTCCTAACAAGGGGAATATTAGTTCCCCGTTGTGTTCTATCTCTTCATGGATTCCTTAAATATATAATACATAAAAAAGTAGTTTAAGAATGGTAATTAGCACATCAATGAGAAAAACAACTACTAACTAAAGTTTGATATGACTTTATAGCAATTTCTTGGAGGTGAAATTTATATGGATTTCAGTGCATATGTAATCTATACACAATTTGAGGGTTTTTTTTTTAATTTTTGAAGGTATTAATTATCCATGTAAGTTTATTCTAGCCTCTTACTAATGATTGCCTCAAGAACAAAAATCACTCTTTTAATTTTGATTATTCTAAAATATATTTGAAAAAATGCAACTCTATTTTGTTCTCTACTTCATTTTCACAGAATAACATCTGCTAGTTGTTTTCATGCTAGTATATATGTATTTATAGTTCACTAAAATTTTACTGCTGAGTAGAATTTACAAAATTTCCAGATATTGGCCATTTGTGTTGTTTCCAGGATGGAGCCATTATGAATAAAGCTGTTATGAGCACTTGTGTGTCAATTTTTTATGGATATATGTTTTGGTGCTTTTTGGATAAATATGTAGGTGCAGAATTATGGATCATAATGAAGGTGGTTGCTTAATTTTTTGTTAAAGATAAAAAATCATATTTCATAGAAGTCATTTTAATCGCCTTGAAATATACAATTCAGTAGTTTTTTTTAATAAATTGACAATTCTGTGCTATTATCACCAACATTTAATTGAGAACAGTTTTCTTTGAACCTGAAAAGAAACCTCATAGCCATCAACCTGTCACTGCCCATACACCATTTCCCATATAGCCAGAAACCCTCATCTGTTCTCTGCCTGTATGGATTTATTGATTCTGGAAATTTAATATAAATAGAATCATACATCATGTTGCATTTTTGTATCTAGTTTTTTTTCACTTAGCATATGTTTACAAGGTACATTCATATTGTAGTATGTGTTAGAACTTCATTCATCTATATAATCATGTAATATCCCATTATATTAATAATCACATTTTTGTTAATTCAATAGTTGATAGGAATTTAGGTTGTTTTTCCCTTTATCATCTCTATAAATAGGGCTGCAATGAATATTCATTTGCAATATTATTTTTTGTTACATAAATAGTAGTGGAAATTCTGGGTTGTATATCTACATATGACTTTTTGAGGAATTATAAAATTATTTCCAGAGTAGCTGCTCCATATTATATTTTAATAAGAAGAGTAGAAAGAATTTCAATTTTTCCAAATTCTAATCTATAATTATATTCTGTTTCAGTTTCATTGTTATTTTATGTAACATCTTAGCAGATATGAAATAGTGTCTGGAAGACAGGATTTACATTTTTCTGAAGAATAATGACAGTGAACACTTTTTCATGTACATTTTGCTCATTTGTACATTTTTCAGAAAATATCTATTGAAGTTCATTGTTCATCTTTTAATTGCCTGTATTTCTCTATTCAATGTTTACTTGTGTTCTTTAATTATTCTGGATACTAGACCCTTATCAATAAGATAATTTGAAAATACTTTCTATCATAATATAAGCTGTTCTTTCACTTTCATTATAATCTCCTTTAGAGTGCGAAAGTTTATAATTTTGATGAAGCTCAATTTATAAATTTTTATTTGGTTCCTGGTGACTTGTGTGGCATCTAAAAATCCATTACCAAATCCAGGATCATTAAATCTGGATATACTCCTCTCATTTCTTGTTAGTATTTTACAGTTTTAACTTTTGCATTCATGTCTTTGACCTATTTAAGTTAATGGGTTTTTTTTGTATAGGGTGTGAGGTAAGGGTCCATTTTTTTTCATATACTTATGGATAATTAGAATATTTTTCTTTGTATTATACATGTACATCTTTGCCCATTTTCTGTATTTAGTATGTATTTGTAGCAGTTCTTTATATATTCTTGGTACAATAACTTTGTCATATATATATTTTGTTAATGTTTTCTTCTCAGTTTGTGGCATGCCTATTCATTTTAACACTGTCTTTTGATTAGAAGGGAAATAATTATGGGTAATTTATATTTTTTTTCTGATTAGCCTGTCCTGTCTGAGAAATATTTGCCTTTCTCAGGATGACAAAAGTATTCTTATTATTAGTTTTAAAGTTTTAATGTTAATACCTATGATTCTTATTCATGTCAAATTATTATTATTATTTTGCATAATTGATTTTATTTTTCCCATGTGAATATCTAGTAGTTTAAGCAACAATTTTTGGAAAGACTTTGCCTTCCCCAGTTTATTGCTTCAGTGCCTGTGTTTAAAATTAGTTAACTATATGACAGTGGTACTATTTCTGTACTTTTCTAATCTATAGATTCATTTTTCTACTTTTATGCTAGTACTGCATTAGCTTGATTTTGGTAGCTCTAATGACACATACTCTAAGTTGTGCATTATTGTTATCATATTAAAAGACATTTGGGGCAATTATAGGTCATTTAAATTTCCACGTAAATTTGAAATTCAGTTTCTCAATTTTATATTCATAAAAATGTTTCTCTCTTTGATTCCTGGTAACCAATAATCTGTCAATATTGTTTTTTATAAAGAAATATAAATGTAATCACACAGTATGTAGTTTTCAAGATCAGACTTCTTTTATCTGTTTTTAAATTTTTGTTCTTTTTGTTATACATAAGAGTAGAATCTATTTTGATATATTTATACAAACATGGAATACATCTTATTATAATTAGGATCCCAATCTTGTGCATGTACATGATGTTAAGATTCCCTATGGTGTATTCATATATGTATATAGGAAAGTTATATCAGATTCATTCTGTTGTCCTTCGTATTCCTATCCCTGATCTTAGATTAAGCCTCCAGAACCATGAGGAAATAAATTTTATATTGTTTAAGATACCCAGTCCATGGTATTTCGTTAAAATTATTAGAACATTAGGAAGGAAAAACTCAAAGAAGAAAACAATGTTTAAATCACATAGTATTTTTTCCTCTTGAGTTTTCTTAAAATATGTTTGTGGGTGTAGCAAAAAGAATAACAGTGTCTAATATCCTCACTTTATGTACAGGAAATATTGAAGACAATTATATTATGACTGAAAAATAAAAATAATATATTGTAGCCCTCATTTTAAAAATTACAGTTTTATTAGGATATGATTCACATACCATATGTTTTGAAAATATAAATAAAGTTATCTTTTGCTAACACAGAAAAGAAACTCTCCACAAAAGGACAACAGAGAGAAAACAATTTTACTTTTTAATAAGCATTAAGCCAGAATGTTATATACATTATGAACAGTCTTCTAAGTAGATACAAAATCAGAAGTAAAATTTATCATTTTATGTATTTCAGTATATACAACCCATTAAATATATTTCTCAACATAAATGATAACTATTTCTCAAGTGAAAGAAGTTGACATCACCATTTGTCATGTATGGTTTAACCTAAGTTCACCTTGAAATTGAGGTAGACACTGTCATTTATTAACTGTCTTTGAAAACAAAAAATGTCGTACTCATATAATTATGATAGGTAGGTTTGTGACTTGGAGCTAAGCACCAGCTATAGTTAGGTTGGATCCTTGCACAGTAACTTGAGTACCAGAGGTGCTGTTGTCTTCTATTCCCACATTTCAAAGGAATGACTCCTAGGTTCTTGAAAATAATTCTGAGTTTTAAATCTAGCAAAAGGGGTTTATGCTTTAAAAAGTTTTCCATACATATTTAAGAGACAGAAAGTATCCTGAGCTGTAAAGTTGTTTTTTTAAAATTTGTACTTTTTAGATATACATAACAGTAGAGTATACTTTGAAAAATTATATATACATGGAGTATAAGTTATTCTAATTAGGATCCCATTCTTGTGATTGTACATGATGTGGAGAATTACTGTTCTGTATTCATATGTGAACATAGGAAAGTTATGTCCCATTCATTCCACTGTCTTCCTATTCCCATCCCCTGCTCTCTTCCCTTCATTCCCCTTTGCTCCACTGAACTTCTGTTCCCTCCCCACTTATTGTGGGTTAGCTTCCGTATATCAGAGAGAAAATTTGACCATTGTCTTTTGAGGATTGACTTATTTCACTTAGAAGGATAGTCTCCAAATCCATCCATTTACTGGCAAATGTCATAGAGTCATTCTTCTTTATGGTTGAATGATAATCCATTGTGTACATAGACCATATTTTCTTTATCCATTCATCTCTTGAAGGGCACCTAGGTTGTTGATTCCATAGCTTATCTATTACGAATTGAGCTGCTATAAACATTGATGTGGCTGCATCACAGTAGTATGCTGATTTTAAGTCCTTTGGGTACAAACTAAGGAGTGGATTCCAACTGGGTCAAACAATGGTTCCATTCCAATCTTCTGAGGAATCTATTTTCAGTAAATATTCAAAAAGCAAGGGAGGAGGGTCTTTTCCTGTTGTACAAGAGAGAATTAAATTTTACATTTGTTCTTGATTTTAATTTGCATTTGGCTTTATATATATGATTTACTCTTTTACTCATTTACTCTCTTAAAACACATAATTGACAATTTTTAGTACATAGTTTAACTATAACCATAATTTAGAGTATTTTCACCACTTCTTAAAAGAATGTTTTCCATTAACCCTCTAAATTTTCTTCAACATTTTTCTTTCCAGATCTAGATGACCACTAACCTTTTTTGACTCTATAGATTTCCATATTCTAGAGAGTTACATAAAAGGAATCATATAATATGTGGTCTTCTGCCACTGGTTTTATTATTCATTTATCATAATTTTTCATGGTTAACCCCAGTAGTAACATATTAATATTTCATTTCCTTTCATTGCTGAATGATATTTCTGGCATAGGTATACATGTTGCTCATTCATTCACCAGTTGATGACTTTAGTTATTTGTTCTTTTTTTCTTTTGGTTAATATGACTAGGGCTGCTAAGAACATTCATTTACAAGTTTTCATGTGGGCCTGTTTTCATTTTGGGGGCGTATTCCTAGGGGTGAAATTTCTGATTCATCTAGTATTTCAGAATTTATCCTTCTGAGGAACTACTATGCTATTTTCCCAAATGGGTATATCATTATTTATTCTTATCAGAAATATATTAAAATTTAAATTCTCCATTTCCTTAGCAGTACTTATTACTATCTATGTTTTCATTATTTTCTCCAATTTAGTGGGTGAAATTTACTATTTCATTGTGGCATTTATTTGCATTTGTTGCTGAAATATTTATCAATGATGTTTGAGATTTTTCATGTTTTTTGGCCATTTATATATATTCTTTGGAATATTCCACATTTGGATCACTTGTCCATTTTAATTATTTATTTCTATATACTTTATATATAAGATTTTCTTTTATATTCTAGATACAAATCCTTTATCAGGACTTACTAGGAGAAAATATTTAATCATTTTAGTGGAAATAAACTGGTACCCTAAATATGTTTACTTAATACCCAAGAAGGAAATAAAAGAAAAATAGTGAAAAACTACCATGAAATATATAGAAAACAAAAGCAAAGTGATTAATGTGAATGTAACAGTATAAATAATAGATTTAAACTTCAATGGACAAAACAATTCAATTAATATACAATGATTATTCAAACTGAGTGAAAGATAAAAAACAAGATCCAGCTTTATGTTATATATGGAAGATATACTATACATTCAAGTTTACAAATGTGTTGAAAAGCAATTGTAAAATAGCTTGACTAGAAAGTTTCAGTGTTATGGCTAATCTTTTGAAGCAAATACATTAATAGAGTAGACTGAGGTTAAGTAACTTCATATATATTCTCTTCCCTTTGGAATTCGAGTCTCATTTGTATTGTGTTTGTACTTTCATCTTCAGTTACTATCAGGAGCTTTACAAATTACAAAGGAAATACTTTGGTGCCTTTAGAAGGACAGATATCTAAAGAGTATAAAAGATACAACAAGTTGGCAAGAAACATTTAAATGAGAGTACTTTGAAATTATACTAAAGCTCTTAAATTTGAAGAAGATGTGTTTAATTACTTAAAACAAGATGTACCTAGGATGGAAGTGGATGTTTATCAAGGGATCAGGATCTCTCTAATAGAAATTTGGAAGACTGCTTTTGTGTAAAAGTACTTGAATTATTACTATGGCATAAATCCATAAAAGTGCCACATATTTCTCTCCCAAATCATAAACGAAGTACGATTTTTACAAAATTCTAATAACATTTACTTTAAACAGCATGATATTGTTCAAGTCTGTGTACTCCTTAGGAACTTACTCTTCTCTAAATATACATGTTTATTTTATTCTGCTTTTGTCAAGATACAGGATTATAAGATTTTAAATAACATTGGAAAGTGAATTTTAAAAATATTAACTTGCCAAGATCTCAGATTGCCTACCATATGACATTATAATGATCTATTTTCATTGGATCCATGTGTATATGGAAAACATTAGGGAGAATGGGAAGTAAAATGTTTAGTCTCTCTCTGAACTGGAGAAATGTAAATATACTCAAGGCCTGTTTATCAATGATCCCTTTTCTGCCCCATATTCAGTACTGATGGTTGGCATAGGAAATATCTATTTTAACTTTTTTCCCAAGTCTTCTCCTTTCATTCCTATCAGAAAAAAACTATAATATATGCTACTTCTATATTCAAATACCACTCCTTGTTTCTGATACAACTGAATATAAATTAGAAGGCAATTTTTCTTTGCTTTAATGCCAAGTAAATATGCCTTGTATTTGATTCTGTTTCTGATGATTCTTGGCCCTTCCTCTTTTAAATTATTGCTTGCATTATAGTACAAATGAAAAGTCAGATTATTTTCAGTCTACCATTAATTAGATCATACTAATTTAATAATCTGTTTCTCAAAGTTCTGAGTATTGACACACCAAAATTTATCATTCCTCTCTTCCATGCATCTATGAGGAAAAATCTTACTAGTTATGAAAAGTCAGATTATTTTCAGTCTACCATTAATTAGATCATACTAATTTAATAATCTGTTTCTCAAAGTTCTGAGTATTGACACACCAAAATTTATCATTCCTCTCTTCCATGCATCTATGAGGAAAAATCTTACTAGTTATATTAGATTCAATGAAATCACCATGCCTTTTGGGCAGATTGAATTGTTACTGCCAAGATTTCTACTGGACTAGTTGACCTAATGTTTGTCATCATGTTCAAAAGAGTAAGTATAATAAATCTTCCACTTATTCTATCAGTGGACTGAATACTGAGTTTTGACAAAGTGAAAATAGGGATATGCAAATTTATGAAACTATTACCTAATTATAATATTCCTTAAAAGTATAAAAAGCAAACAGCATAGAAGAGGCTTTTTGATTTATTTGAATTTCTTCTTTAAATTTTGAAAATTTCTGCCTGCACAATTCCAACAAATACAGTCAACAGTTCTTAGAAATTATGGCATTTTGTATGACAGAAATAAATAAACATAGCAGCAAATAAATACATAGTTTTCACATATCATAGTGCAAAATGAAGTACATACTGATTTTGAAATTAGATTTGGGGGACATTATATTAATTTCTCTACATCACATGTGAACAAAAGTAGCATCTTTTTCATTAATAATATTCTCATACTTGTCTATAATTCTTATTGACAGTTCTTACATACCTCAATTTCTCACAGCTGTGATTCCTTCTTTAAATCAATGCTATTTCAATCCATTTGTTGTTTGCTTAAGCTAGTTTTCTAATATGAGCTATAAAATTATATTGTCCATCTACACCCAAATCTTTCATTTCTTTCTCAGCCAGATCCATACATTTTTGGGGGGATGAGAAGCAAATAAGTGTAGTTATCAGATTATTTTAATACACACACACACACACACACTCATATACCAGTTAGTTCTTCCCCTTGAGTTAATTTTTCCTGCTTAGTCTAATGATAAGTTGAAAGCCATTTTTACTCATGTAATTATCTATCTATCCATAATAATTATAAGTTGGAAATATTGTAACATATACTGAACAATCATTGATGTGTGTATAGTCCTCATTAATTATGGGTTCATATTTATGAATTTGTTTACTCACATATTTAAGTATAACATCAAAATTGGTGTCTGTCATTAGTGGTAATTTGTGGCTCTGCATAGAAGAGTGAAAAATTTATCACCCAATGTGTGTGTTCCCAGCTGAGGTTGGACAAGGAGTCACTCTGGATTTTTGTTTTTGTTTTCCAACTATACCAAGTATCCTTTTTATGATCTATCTATTTCTATCTTATTCACACTTTTGTGGTTTTTCTTGGTGATTTGTTGTTTAAAATAGCACTGAAGCATAGTACTGAAATTTTAAGTTAAGGAAGCCTCTTGGTATGTCCTATATAAAATTGTGTATTAATTGGATAAGCTTTGTTCAGGAATAAGCTATAGTACTGTTTGTTGTGATTTCATTGTTAACTATATGTATTATATAAGTTATATTTAAACTGAAATACACATGAAATAATGTTTATGTATTGATGGATTGATGAAAATGTGGACACGGGCCTCTAATTCTGTATTTTGCCTAGGAGCAATCTTTCATTATTCCCTAATTTCATTTGCTTAGACACTCTATATAACATAACAACCATGAATAATATGAATTGACTGGATATGCAGAGACAATGAAACAAGTAACCCTGCCTTCAATCATATCAGATGCTGTGGATTCACCAGCTGAAAACAAAGCAAATCTGTTTTCCACCTACATGCCAAAAAAGAAAATGGAAATCTTAGCATTCTGTAAAGCTTCACACTTCTACTCTGCAATGACCAGTGATTAGATTTTATGTTTTAGAATCATTCAGAAAGAATAAATTCTGTCCTAAGGTGGAGGAGAAGGGCTCAAGCTTGGGTGTGAATTCAGTGATGCATATTTGGAAGAGACCTGTGGTGGCAGTGGACTCAGATCCAGATTACATACAACAACCCAAGATATGGCCAGGTAACTAATGTGATAGTGCATAACTGGAATATGATAGTGCATGACTGGAATATAAATAGCAAGCATGAATCAACCCAGAGGAAAAAATTCCCAGGTTCAAGCTTGGCAAAGACAGAGAGGAGCTACTTGACATTGAGCAGATAGCTAATAAAACCTCAGACAAATCATTCAGGGAGACTACCTCTCCTTTCAAACTTTGAACTTATATTATTTCATATGTTGGTCAAGCCCTTCAAAATCTCTGTGTGATATTAGTAGGTGCTAAATTTATACTGGAAAATGAAGAATGAATCTATACATGTATGTACTTTTCTCTATTTGTAATTTAGCCCCTTGTTTTGTAAGCTTATTTTAGGCATGTTGCTTCTAGTTTGATCTACTTTGAAACCCATAAACAGGGAGCTTTTCTTGTTGAAATAATAGGAAGGAGAACATCTAACTAAGCCTGCACAACTATCACAACTCTTGAGTGAACACAGCACAGTTTTAGTGTTCCAGGTAGACCAGTTTAAAATCAAACACTTTAAGTAGATCACATCTCCTACAGTTTAATATATATATATATATATATATATATATATATATATATATATATATATATATATATATATATATATATATATATATAAATTTCCTGTGATTTCTCCCCTGAATTGGAACCAGCCAATTTCCTAATTTATTTTTTCATAGGTTTCTGCTCAGTTTCTTTAGTAACAAAGAGATGCTGAACAGTTTTAACTAACATACTCTTACTACCACTTAAATGTAAATAATTAATATATAGTTTTATTGCACCTATTCTGCAGCTTCAGAAAAATAACCCCTTTTGTCCCTAACAAGTCTACCAAAATAGAACTATAATGTTTTTATTTATTTTTCATGAATATTTATTGACTACTACAAGCACCAGGTATGGATTCTAAGTATAGCAAAGGATTTAGCAAAGTTTTTTGCTCATTTTAGTATATTCATACAATTCATCCAAGTGATGATGCTACTGTGACTAGTTACTTTATATCAAAATTCTTTTGAAATGAGTCTGTTTCTCTTTTAGATTTTTTTGGGGGGTCAGGAATTTGGAAGTGAGAATCCAACAGGAATTAGTGGTTATTTAGAATTATAATTTCCCAAGGGACCTTTTCATTTCCCAAGTTTTTTAAATTTGTTTTTTAGCGGTGTTATCTAAATATCAAACATAGAGAACAAGATACTAGTTGTTCAATGGATAAATTTTTGTTGTTTTTGTTTGCTTGCTTGGTGTTTCTTTTTTTGTTATTGTTGTTATTGTTATGCTGAGGATCAAACCCAGGGCCTTACACATTAGGTAAGCACTCTACCACTGAGCCATACACCCAGTCCTGAATAGGTAAGTTTTGCATGGTCTTCCTACCTTGCTTGACTTTAAAAATCCTTTAAAATATCCTGAAGAATCTTAGAATTGACATATGATAATAGATTTCCTTAGTTTAATTGTTTCATTCATTGTCAGTTCACATCATTCTATTTTAAAATGTAATTTAATCCTTTTTTAATGCCAGCTGTGAGTATTTAATGTCATGATAACCTTAAAACATCCAGTATATCCATTTTATTTTAATTATTTTACTTACGGGAACATAGGCAATAGGGCATTCATCAAAAATGAGACAAGCAAAACCACAGGAGTTAATGCCATTTTTTCCAGAGATTCATTTCTCATGATATGTTAAAGTAAACATTATGCTTTTCTGTTCAGAAACACACAAATATTATATTAAGCAATCCATCAAGCTGACCACAATCTTCATTTGTAATAAAAGTTTAGTCTTTTAATGCATTTCAGGTATTTACAAATATTTTGCATGAACAAATTTTGACATAACTATACTATATAAATCATGATATATCAACAATGTAATGAACAAACTTAATCCATTATGTCAGGTTGTCATAATTGTACTTGCTCTCTTAATTTTTGAAGATAATATTAATTGGTAAGCAATTGTTAGTGCTGATTAAGACAGCTAATATATAATATTGAAGGAAAATTGTATATTTTTAATGATAGTAACTAAAATGGAAATAAATCTCTATGAAAAGTATCAATTTTATTTCACAATTATTGGTTTATCATATTAAGAGGAAGTTTACAAATAAATGACCACAGAATTTGTATTGCTGTAAAATGCTCACATGACTGATTTATAGTACTATTATTACTATTAAATAGAAGATAAATTTATGAAATGATAGTTATTTTATATCTCTGCCAGTACAATTTAGGCTGCAAAGAACAGTTGGAATTCAGTTTGTGAAATTGCCAACTTTTTGAGCAAATTTCTTCTGTGTAGCATTCTCAGGAGTAGGTAAATGCTGGTGTATGGGTTAAGATGCAAAAGTAATTAATGACTTTATCCAACAGAATGTAAAAAAGTTTTCCTGGCTCCACAGAATTCCACCCAAAGGTCTTTGCTTTGAAAAATAAAAAGAACTTCTCCCAAATAACTAAAGTTTTTGAACCTAACACTATTACCAAATATCCCAATATAAATTTTATGTACTTTTATTAAAATTTATTTACCATGTAGGAAATGCTCTTTAACCAAATAATCAATTTAAATCTTCAAAAGGGACCCCTGCAGACTCTTCAAAATATTATAGATAATTAAATTGGTCAGGTTTCAGAAATATACACAATAAAGTTTGTATAATGAGTTAAGGCTGTCCAACAATGAAATAGGTTGTTTTGGGAGATAGTAAACCAGTAATCTCCTTCCCATTTGTATTCAATAAGAGCCTAGGTGTTTGTCTACCAGGGATCCATTGATAGGCCATTAAATGATATAATTTCCAATTACATTATTGTATAATTACATGGTAAGGCAGATTGTAGAGATGGCTGACTGTCTCAAATTAAAATATAAACCTAAGCTTATACATAGATACTAGTCTTTATGACAGTGCTAAACAGGCACAGTGTAGTCACTATTATCATCCCTTTTGGGGGAGGAAGTTTGCTTTACTGATTTTAGGAGGAATGTGGCTTATTCCTCTTTCTTAGAATAATCAAAAGAAGCTACGTGAAGAGAGACATTTATTCCTACTTGTTACAGGTTTCTCTGTTGGTAACTTAAACCCTATGTGTTTCTGTTCGTTCACTGTATGAACCACGTTCCTTTTGAAAGAATTTAGATTAAGGTGAACATTGATTCTTACAATAGGTCACATCTTTACTCCATGCTTTGATAGTTATTTTGACCTATGGAGAAAACAATTATGTCAGAGGGGTTTGAATTTGAGAAGATACACAAACGAGAGCTTCTTGATTAAACTAAATGTTACATAGTGTGTTAATATTATTTAAGCTAGATAATTTTGGTCACACAGTTTGACCAGATGGAAGGAGTGAAAATTTAAAGCAAAAGTCCAAAATAGTTATTGTTAAAGCATAAATATGAGCTCATAACCAATAAATGGCAATGAGTGATTTATTATCTCTTTTAAAATACACTTAATACATAGATTTATTTTTGCCTAATTTGATTTAAATGGCACATGTCTATAATTAAAACAAAAGTACAAGAATTAATCATAGGCCAATACACACCCTATGAAAATAAAAATGATAAATGTGAGTTTTAGAATGTTAAATATTTATACTAAGCTTATACAACCAAATGTTTTAACTAGGTACATTGAGTAAAAAATAGCTCAGTGAATGCAGAAAGATGGTGGAATGGAGCTATGCAGTGATCTCTGATCTCTCCACAGAACAGAATTAACCTAATAAAGTAGGTAAAGTACCTCTGCAATGGAAACTATAGAACACTGAAGAAGGAAACTGAAGAAAACCCTAGAAGATGGAAAGACCTCCCATGTTCTTTAATAGACAGAATTAATATCATCAAAATGGCATGCTACCCAAAGAGCTACAGATTCAGTGCAATCCCCATCAAAATACCAGAGACATTCTTCATAGAATTAGGAAAAAAAACAGTCCTAAAATTCATTTGGAAGAAGAAGAGACTAAGAATACCAAAGAAGTGATAATCAAGAAGTTGAATGCTAGAAACATCACAATATAAGAACTCAAATTACTGGTAACAAAAACAGTATGGTATTGGTACCAAAACAGATATGAAGACCAATGGAGTAGAATAGAAATACAGAGATAAATCTACATAGACACAATCAACTGATACTCTACAAAGGTTCCAGAAATATACATTGGAAAAAAGATATTCTTTTTAGAAAATGGTGCAAGGATAACTGGGATATCCATATGTACAATAATGAAACTTGATCTCTATCTCTCACTTGTCACAAAAGTCAACTCAAAGTAGATCCAAGATCTAGTAATTAGACCAGAACTCTGAAACTGCTAAGAAAAACCAAGGCTCAACACTCCAACATATTGTCACAGGAATTGACTTTCTTAACAAAGCATAAGAAATAAAACCAAGAATCAATAAGTGGGATGGAATCAAATTAAAAAGATTTTGCACAACAAAGAAAATAAAGAGCATGAGGAGAGAGCCTAAAGAATGGGAGATCTTTGCCACGTGCTTCTAAGTTAGGGAATTAATCCAGAATATATGTGTATTCCATGCTTATACAATTATGTCAAAATGAACACTAATATTATATATAAATAAAATGAACTAATAAAATATATAAAACAAAAATTAGCTAAGGGTTGTTCTCATTTCAGTTATCATTTGCTTTCTGCTCACATGATGTTTCCAGGAGTCTGAAAATTAAGATATTATTGTATTGGATTTGGCATAAAGATGTAGAGCTCATAATTTTCTTTTTTTTTCCTTAAAATCTTTTTTTATTGGTTGTTCAAAACATTACAAAGCTCATGACATATCATCTTCCATACATTTGATTCAAGTGGGTTATGAACTCCCATTTTTACCTCAAATACAAGTTGCAGAATCACATCGGTTACACATCCACATTTTTACATAATACCATATTAATGACTGTTGTATTCTGCTACCTTTCCTATCTCCTACTATCCCTCCTCCCCTTCCCTCTCATCTTCCCTCTCTACCCCATCTTCTGTTGTTTAATTCTCTCCCTTGTTTTTTTTCCCTTTCCCCTCACAAACTCTTATATGTAATTTTGTGTAACAATGAGGGTCTCCTTCCATTTCCATACAGTTTCCCTTCTCTCTCCCTCTCTCCCACCCCACTTGTCTCTGTTAAATGTTAATCTTTTCCTCATGCTCTTCTTCAATGGAGTATTACGCAGCACTAAAAATGACAAAATCATGGATTTTGCAGGGAATGGATGGCATTAGAGCAGATAATGCTAAGTGAAGCTAGCCAATCCTTTAAAAAAATGCCAAATGTCTTCTTTGATATAATTTTCTCATTATAATGAAAATATAAAAGCCAAAACAGAGCAAGGAGAATATGATCATTTTGATGGTTCTTCATTTCAAATTTAGAACCTCATAAAATTATTTGTGATATGCTCCTATTCTAATGCAATGGTTCCAATGGTTTGTCCCAGATCAGAAGCATTAGAATAACCCAGGAACTTCTAAGAATCACAAATTATCATAGCCATACACTATAGCCATACACTTGCTGAATCCAAATATCTGAGAGAGAAGTCTAACAATCTGTATTTTAACAATACATACAAGGGATTGTGGTGCACATTTAAATTTGAAAAACATCATTAATGTAACCATGCCATGCTTCATAAGTATGTAGAATTTCAAGGTATCACAAACTAGTATCAAACTAAGAATTTGTACCCTTTGCTCTCATATTGGATCTCCATGGCCATCTCCATGTAATTACACAATCTACATTCTATATAAGAAGTAGTGATAAAATTGTTTCTTCAACCTCACCAAAAAGTCTCCAGAGTCTATGAGCGAAGTATTGTTAACTTCAAACTTTACCATCAACATAATTACTTACAAAAGTTTTTGGCTATTTAAGGCACAAGCATAAAGAAATCTGTTCCATGTGATATGAACTTGGATTTATTCCACAAGGACCAAACATCCAGTTAGTACCAATAGAGAACCACCTTGAGAAAGAGATCCAGATGATAGGACATTATACAGGATTCATTATTTTTTCCCATTCATCTTTAGTTTTTTTTCTCTAAAAAAAAGACATACACTTAACCAAAAGGGTGAGGAATTTAGTTACTCATCATAAGCTCTACAGAAACCATGTACAAAAATATTCTTAGTTCTGGTAAAGAAATGTGCACATTAATACATTAGCTGTTTTTTCCCTTATCTTTAGTTGGTAATATAACATACTTATTCCTAACCTGTGTGCAATATGTATTTATAATGTATGTCTTTTCTGTGAACTACATACCTAGCATCAAGTATAACCAAGCATGGAAACTTATTAATTGTTAAGCTTGTTTGAAATTAATCATTTCTTTGTATTCTGTTTATATTTTCAGAAGTGTTCATATATTTCTTTCAATCCTAAAAAATAAATCCACCCCATTTTTTTTAATGAGGGATTAAACCCAGGATGCTTAACTACTGAGCAACATCCACAGCCCTTTTTATATTTATTTTATTTTGACACAGGGTCTGGCTAAATTGTTTAGGGCCTCATTGAACTACTGAATTTGGCTTTGAATTTACCATCCTCCTGCCTTAGCCTCCTAAACTGCTGGGATTACAGGTGTGTGCCACCAATCCTGACTCCAATTTTCTTTTTACTTTTTTCTTTTTTTTAGATTGCATTCTAGAATAATTTGACAGTTTATTACAAGTGTGATTATTAGGTTGAAATACAACACAATGAGCACATCACACTTAGCAAAAAATCAGAGTGAGAAAAATATGTGTTAATTCCATCTTCATGTAACTGAAGAAAGAAAAATAAGGTGATACAATTCTTACCTCTAGTTTCTTACCCCGATGAAAGACATTCTGTAGAAATTATTTTCCAGCACAGAGAATAAACCCTTGTGTAAAAATTATTCTCTGGAGTTGAAAACTTTAGGATAATTTCTGCCAGATCTCTGATATTCACATCCCTTGGCTTCTTAGAGTTGTTTTCATTTTTTTTTTTCTTATTTCTAAGGTACTTTAGGACATCAACTTGATTTTTGACCTTTGTTTTCACTTTTCTTCTCCCAGAGTGACCTGTGTAGCTCAATTTGTTTTGGTTCTGAATGCTGTTGTTGCTATTGACACTCTGGTTAACTTTTAAACTTCAGAGTGTCCCTTTTGGGGGTTTCATTTTTGTTGTTTTGTAAGAGTAGAAAGAGAAGAAATCCAACAGAGAAATCTGTTCACTAGTTTTTACAGGTTTCTTTCCCTTGAGCTTGCTTAATGTAAGCTCAGCACTCCTGTCTTCCTGCCTCATTTATTTTACTCTTTTGTTAAATGAAAACAAAAGAAAATGTGTACATATTTTTTCTATCTTCTCCATCATACATTCTCATTTTAACAAGTGAAATAAGTAATACAATTGTATTAAATCTCTAAGAAAGAAAATTGTAGTTACTATGGTCTCTGTGAAATTCAAAATCTTTGTCTTGAAAAATGAATGGGATAAATGACTTGCAAGTGAAATTGAATATGTCATCTATGCAAAATGAAATAGATTTTTACTTGATAGCCCTTAGGCAGACTGAGTCTATACTGAAGGCACTTCCAAAGCAAAGACACATCCATATTAATAAAATGATACAGTATTTGATATGGTTTAAATGTTCAAATTAATCATTATAGGAAAGGTTAGATATTTTTAGATAGTTGTAAATTTATTTTACGATGTAATTTTAAAAATTGCATAACATGTTGGCAGTGTGGGCTTGGAACAGTTGGCAAATGATGGTTTTAATTTCATATACACTCAAATACATTAATCCACCTCTGAACAACATTGAACCAGGTATTATTCTGATTTAACTCTCTATATTCCATGAACTTATTTTCCAGATAAAAATAGAGTAAATAAATGAAGTATTCTACATTTAGAAACTAAAAATGGAAATACATTTTACATTTTTCATAATGAATTTATACTTCTCAAAAACTGTGTTGATACAAAGGTATTTTACCATTACAGATTATTATTTTTAAAACACACCAGTATATGAATATGTTGCTTAATGTTTTGCCAAGTTTTTGAAATTTCCAGTTTGTGGGTTCATTTATGTATAGCTTTATTGTCATAATTGGATACACAGAGTTCTTGGAGACTGAAGTAATTAATTTACCTCAGACAAATTTCCAACAAAATAATGACAGTCATAATAGTTAATATTTATTGATTGCTTCCTATGGGCTAGTTATAGAAGTAAAAATTTTACTACAGCATCTTATTTGGCCCTCAATGTAGTCCTATAGACTCAAGAAACCAGCATAAAGTGTTACATTATGTATAATGTATATAGTTAATATTTATATAATCTACATTTTTACCCATGTAAACTAAACTCAAGAGTCACGAATTTTAAGTATAGAATTTCTTTCAATGGATACTTATTTAAACACTCTATACTCAACATCCAAATACAAATATATTTGCTTTGTCTGCTATTTTATTTGGCATTAACATCATAAAGGGGATTCCACAAGATAGTACTGTACATTTCTCAGAGTGCAAGGTGACCTCAATCCAGAAAGAAATATAAGAAATCACCTCTATATAATCCTATAATATCTAATCCAAATATAACCTTAATGGTATATTGTATTGTTCAAAGAAAATTGGCAGTAATAAATATCTTGTTCTATGTACTATTCTTAAAATGTGAAGTTGACACTGTTTCATCAAGGGATAGAGCTTGTATTTCTCCCCATGAATCTAGGCCAAGTATTATAACTGCCTTGACCAACAGAATTTGTGAGAAATTGATGATATGTGCCACCCTTAACTCCATTCCTTGGAAGCACTGAACCAATATGTGAAAATTTCAGCTAACCTGAAACCACTATGCTACTAAGATCATGAGGAGAAATCACATACAGATGGGTTCTGTCAGAATTCATTTTTTGTTCCCAAGGTAACCAAGGGAAACAATTCTGGCCTAACAACAGTGTGAGAAACATAAATAGAAACAATTACACAAACTTGAATCCTTTGATAACTTTTTTCTGTAAAATATTTTGTTTAATTTTTTATTTATTCTAATTAATTATACACGATAGTAGAATGGATTTTGACATATCATACATATATGGAGTATAACTTCTCATTCTTCTGGTTGTACATGTTGTATGCCAATTACATTGTTTGTGTATTCCTATATGAACATAGGAAAGTTATGTCTGATTCATTCTACTATCTTTCCTATTCCTTCTCCATTCCCTTCATTCCACTTTGTCTAATCCAAAGTACTTCTATTCTTCCCTAACCCCCCTTATTGTGAGTTAGCATCTGCATATTAGAGAAAACATTTAGCGTTTGATTTTTGGGATTGGCTTATTTCACTTAGCATGGTATTCTCCAACTCCATCCATTTACTGGCAAATGACATAATTTCACTATTTTATGTGGCAGAGTAATATCCCATTGTGTATATATACCATGTTTTCTTTATCCATTTATCTGTTGAAGGGGACCAAAGTTGTTTCCATAGTTTAACTATTGTGAATACAATGAATTGAGCTGTTATAAACACTGTTGTGGCTGTGTCACTGTAGTTTTCTAATTTTAATTCCTTTGGGTATAAACTGAGAGTGGGATAACTGGGTCAAATGGTGGTTCAATTCCAAGATTCTTTGATAATTTTTAATGCAAAATAATAAATTAATAGTAACTAAGTAGACTATACACACATTAGAAAATTGAAATTCAGAGATATTTAACTAAATTTGTTTGAGATGAAGTGGATCTGAACCCATATATCACAATTGGTTTTAAATTTCTGGGTTCTGACTCATAGCCTTAGAATTACCTTTGAGAGACTAGTTTAGTAGGTTGCCTTCCCAAGTTAACCTGAATACAGATTTAGGAATGAATCAAGCTAAATTTTTGAGTATAAGCTTAATGTTAGAAGCCAACTTAACAGGTGCAATGTCAAATCTGGATGGAAGTCGGAGAATAATGTTTTTTTGGAAAAATATACCTAAGATTCAGAAACTGAAACAGAGTAGAAATAGAGGATTGTACCATAATGACTTCATGTGTGTCGAGAGGGGGCAAAATTGCGACGTATGCAGTCAAGGAGGAGAAATAAAGAATGTCCACATGCTTCTGCCCTTTCCAATGCTTCATTCACTCAAATTACTCAGTACAATTTCACTCTATAGGTTCTTAATCAAGAAAATGACAATCCTTAATGCTAGGCACTTATAGACATAATCAATTCACAGCAAACAATTCTAGATTAATTCTAAGCACGACAAACACACTTAATCATGATAGGTCAATGACAGACATTTCCTCTGCATGCTAAGCTCAAAAGTCTTAAGCCTTAGGCTTTACGTCCAGCAGATGCACCCTCACTCAGACTGTGGTGATCAGGTCTGGAACCAAGGCAGGCTTCTCCTGATGTGGTGTGAATGACTGGTTGAGGAGAAGGTCATAGGGAGAAGTTGCAGATCTTACCAGGGGCCAGATGAGGCGGTAGAGTTTGAGAGCAGTGAGGATCACATAGAGGATCAGGAAAACGGTGACAAGTGATGGGATGTCAGTCCAGGTCCTCATCAGGCTCTCCAGTGCATCCTTGTTTCGGCTGGCTGAATCCCTGTTCATTAGCTCCATAATTTATACTAAATTTGGGGGCTTTTGACCCCCCCTTTCAATCCTTATCAGCTACCACCAGATTTCTCCATGACATCATTTACCCTGGGGTCAGAAACATCTGGTCTGGTGGTCTCCACCCTGATCTTCTTGCCTTTCCTTCTTATCAGTCAAGGACAGCCTGCCAGAGGCTTGACTCTATTTATCAGGGTAAGGGGAAGTGACTTGTCTGAGACCATACTGGTGGGTTCCATTAGATGTGCCTGCTGAGACTGCAGGTTTCAAACTGGAGTTTTTAAAATGGAGTTGCTTAGGCTCAGGCCTAAGGCCATCCTCACAATGGAGTATACAGAGTTTATGTATACCTAAGGATAAATATATCATTGTTTTTTTCAATCAAGATGGTTAACCAAAGAGATAGGGGCTGGCTAGAGACCACCTTTCATAAATTGGAATTTGGACTAATCTTAAAATTCAGGACATAGAGGGTAGACTTTTTATTTTCAAATATTGTAGCATAGCTCTTTATATTTTATTATTTTCTATGTGTCTGAGTTAAAGTATCTCCAATGCATAGCTTAACCTTGAATAAGAAAGGATTTATACAGAACTACATGACAACAATGGCAAGAACTTGAGGATAAACATTAAAATTCAGAATATGCATTTAGTATATGACCCAACAATTATATCCCTGAGCATTTATCTTACAGAAATGAAAAAACTGCTACATGACTGTTCACATAAGCTAGTTTGCAATTATAAAAATATAGGAATAATCAAAATGTACTACAATAGATATATATTTTAACCAACTATGGTATATCTATGTTATGCTCGATTTCGGGACCCCCAAAAGAGACCAAGATCAATGTAAGCCACAAAGAGGCATTTATTGCGAGCTATCTCAGTCCTCCATGCACACAGCAACTGGTGACACTGAGAGGCATTGAGCCCAGGGTTTGCAGCCGTTTCTTTGGGGGAAGGCAGGGACTTCACATACATCATAGCATCTCTTAGCAAATCATCACACACCACGGGAAAATCAAACAACAACTCTTAACATTGATTAGTACATTCATTGGTGAGAACAAGTTGGGTAAGGGTGATTGGTTAGTACAAGAGGGGGATTCATTTGAACTGATTGGTTTAAGCCACGAGGGGTCTATGTGCTGGACTACAGGGTTTCTCAACATGCTATCAACCACAATAAACTACTGGGAGGGTCATCTGGCATTCCAGGTATTTTCCCTGTCTCATGCTGATTGGTGGTTGCTAGGGGGTTGCTATGGGTCCTCACCTAGCCTGACTGAGTCAGGGACACCTGACTCAGATCTCTCCTGTTATTTGTAGATAAACAACTCAGCAGGGTGGGTATGTGCCTAGGAGTACTCTGTGGGTCTTCCCAAGGACAAGGGTCATGCCCTCTTCCTTGGACGGCTTTGCTCTGAGGTAGAGGCTGGTTTTTCATCTACAGCATAGGATACGAGTAAGTAACAAAAAGAAATTAAATATTTACATACACACTTGGTTGGATTTCAAGGGAGTTATACCGAGTAGGCAAAAACAATCTTTAAAGGTCATATACTATATGAATTGTTTACATAACAGTTTAGAAGTGGCATAATGATGGAGATGGAAAACAGATTAGAGGTTTCCAATCTGTTGATAGATTAGAGTTTGTTGTAGGGTCTTCCTTAAAAGTGGTAATGACAGGAGAGAGAAACATAATTGTTTTTTCTTCCCTGAAATCAGTGATTATGGATGATGGAGTGGAGGGTGAAAGAGGTGATTATAAAGGGCTAGCATGATGGTGTTGCTTGGTGTGATGGAATCATTCTGTATCTTAATCATGGTGGTATTTACAAATTTTACCCATAACAAAACAGTGTAGAACTATATGCACACATTTTACCAAGTTGACTTCCTGGCTTTCATTTTGTTCTATAGTTAAGAAAGATGAAACCATTAGCGGCAACTAGGTGGATGGTATATAAGAATTTCTCTGCATTTGCAACTTCCTGTGACTATAATTATTTCAAATAAAATGTTTAGAAGCACTTGTGACCAATACAACATGGATTATGTAAGAGTGCAGAGTTGCTAATGTAAAGTTAATTCTTTAGAGGACTAAAGGCAGATGACTATAAGGCAGAGTGATTGTGTATGTTTATAGCTATTTCTTAATATACTGAGTTTCAGAAGAATAATACCAGGTGATAATAAATAGCTGGATAGAAAAGTAACAGATATATAAGAAATAAGGGACTAGAATACCATTTTTATCTTTCATAAGTAGTAATATCAACTTTTCAAGTATGACTAACACATTAGTGTGTTTAAAACCTGGAATTAGACAAAGAACCACACAAAATAAACACTGTCTTGTTTTGAAAACAGGATTGTTTAGTGTTAGAGTGACTGCACATGAATGGAGAGGAATGGAAGTGGAACTTGGGGGAAAAGCTATAAATAACAAGGTAAAATAAGAGACCATGCAAAGAAAGATGATGTTGAGATAAAAACAAAAGGACAGGCAGTCAGTATAGATAGATATCCAGGTTGGGAAGATGGAGACCGATTCAAAAGGAAATAAAATGTTAATACCTCCAGAACACTTACCTTTCTCCACCACCTGCTGCCAAGGTTACCTACCTCCAGGAAATTGTGCCTCACAGCAAGGAGTTATTAATGAGTACCTGGGTGGCTCCTTTTGGTTAGCACTAAGTAGAATGGGATGAGGAAGCACAAGAAGAAAGGAAACCTGAACTCTATAAAAGGGGCAAGACAAGACCCCCTCCTCTCCCTAGGTGGCTCAGTGTCCTGTCCTGTCCCAAGTCCTTCTCTGTTCAGTTTCTTAAATAAAATTTACATTTGCTATTGCCTCAGTAAGACTGATTTTAATGTTTTATAAACAACAGAAATATATATTAAGTCAATGGTTAAAAAGAAATTCAAATGAAAAGAAAATCAGTTAAGTATTCAACAAACGTGTGGTGTTTTCTTTCTTTGTTTTTTTAATAAATCTATGATGAAGTGAAAGTTAACCTCTTTCAGTTGTCTAAATCCAAAGGTGTTAGTATTATTGAAGACATTTATTTATATCTTAGGGTCTTCCTTAAAGAAAATAAAAGGGATAATGACAGTACAGGGTAGCAGAATGAAGTAATTTTTTGATAAGTAAATATGTATTTTATAAAAATGGGGAAACCTTAAAAGGAATTCATCAGATCTTTTGAAGGCTTTTTATGTCAATATGCAACAGAAGGAAAACAAATGGAAAATAGACACCTGCAACAAACTTGTTTCAGCAGGCTCCTTTTGCAAACTCAATTCTATTGCTCCTTTCATTGTCTTCATTCAAATGCAAACACATCAGTTTGTCCTTTATAGTGGCTTTGTCTCTGTGACATCAAAACACTTCTCAATTTAGTGAAAATCAATCAGTACAACAGCAGATGATCATGAAGTGTTTATGGTCATATCCCTAAATGTATAAATGTGTGAGTGAGTGTGTGTGTGTGTGTGTGTGTGTGTGTGTGTGTAAGAGAGAGAAAGAGAGAGAGAGAGAGAGAGAGAGAGAGAGAGAGAGAGAGAGAGAGAGAGACTTTAACTGGAGTTTTGAAGTTGACAATCCAATGCCAAAATAATCGTTATTTTCATTAGATACAAGGAATGCCCACAAGGAATCTCAATAGCTTGTAACTTTTGTGGATACAGTTTTAAATTAATTTTTAAAAATTAGTCTTTCATAAGCATTGATTTAAACTTTCATTCTCCTCTAAGTTTACCATCAAAAGCATCAATTTGTAAAAACTTATTCACTTATTATTTTTACTGATGATAGAAGATCAAAAATCTCAATGAATCAAAACCTTTTATGCTTTTAGGATTACTTTTTACCTTTGGGATTTTTGTTTGTTTGTTTGTTTTTCTTTTGTCTGAAGCAGCTGAGAAATAAAGTGCTCTTCAATCAATTTACCAATAAATACAAAGAGGTGACTTTGAAGCAAAAAGATTTCCACACTAACATTGCAACTAGGATTCCTCAAACATCCAGACACCTGTTATGATTCTTAACAGAGTGCTGTAAAGATAATCAATTTTGATGTTACACATGGTTAGACATAGATTGGCAAAGTTATATAGACAGAGTACATGGCTTAGTTATATTTATATTATAATTCTAAGAATTATTTATGTTGAATTGGATTAATTATATTTATTAGTTCTACTCCAGTCTTTTCTGTAATTTTTATTCACATTTTTCTTCTACTTAAATTTATACTACCATTTTGTCTTTCTAGTCTACACCCAACCCATAGATAACATATGTTTGAATAGTCATGTATCACAGAAGAATATATAAGGTTTATTGCTTCATTTAACAATAATGTTTAATGTGACCTAATGTAATTTTTTTCACTATATCTAACTTCAATTAATTTTTTTGTCCTTCCCTAAAGGGAATATTTAACTTTCATAATATACCTTCAATGTAGTATAATGAACATAGCACATGTCTCTATATTGACACTTGCTCTAATTTTTGATACATTTAGGATGCGATTGATGTGATGTATTTGGTGACAATGTCTCCTGGTTTATCCAGAACAGTCCCAATTTATGCCAATTATCCTAGGATATTTATGAAATATCAGGTTGTATGACAAATTTTAACATCATTCTAGATAGGGGGTGAGTGTATGTTTAATTTAACTAAGTACTTCCAAAATGTTCTACATATTATATCTAACACTGCATACTTCTTGCAGAACATGAGGATTTCTATTTCAACACATTCTATCAAGATTTAGCATTAGCTGACTTTCAGATTTTTCCAACTCTGATGGCTATAAGTGGTCCCTCTGCTATTTTAATTTGCATTTTTCTAATTGCTACTGAGATTTGATTGCACTTTTATTTATTTAGTTTAAGCATTTTAGGATTCTCTAGGTTGAATTAACTGTTTATTGCCTATGCCCTTTTAATATTGGTGTTTTTTTAAATACCAAATAATTCATTAACCATCTGTCTACCAGGGATAGTATAAATATAATTTCTTAGTCTGCTATACATTTATTAATATTGTGTATGATGTTCTTTGTTGAATAAAAGTCTATAATTTTTGATGCATTAGACCTGTCAAAACTTTGATCTGTTTTCTCCTTTTTGAAATATTATTTAAGAAGTTCATTCATATTCCAAGTTTGTAAAGTCATTTTCCTATAATTTAGCTATTATTAATCTTAATATTTCTATGATTCACATCAATATCACATTGTTTTGTGTTTATAACTTTTTAGATTGTTGTATGTTGTGGAGAGCCTTTGCTAATGGAAACTTTTTATTTTTTCCAGACCAAGTATTTATGTACAGTTAGTTTTCCATTTAAGTTCTATGTGACTTTTAAATGTGCTGAAACTTCAGCTGTTGGTATAAACTTGGAATTGAAATTAATCTTGTTTAATTTAGTCGAACTCTCATTTTAGACCCAATAGACTGGACACTGATTTTCTTCAATTTTCTAGGTAGATAATCACATCATTGAATTACATCATTGAAAATGTAACAATTATTTTCTTTTATTTCTTCAAATTCTTTCTTCTGTTTCTTGCATTGACTAGGACCTGCAATTTTATGTCAAACGGGAAAAGTAACAACAAGAATTATTTTCATACTTAAAATATTTTTTTAATATTTATTTTTTAGTTGTAGTTGGACACAATACCTTTATTTTTTTATTGTTATGTGGTGCTGAGAATTGAACCCAGGCCCTCACACATGCTAGGCAAGCACTCTACCACTGAGCCACAACCCCAGCCCACTTGAAGTATTTTTTTTAATTTTTTTAGTTATAGTTGGGCACAATACCTTTATTTTATTTGTTTATTTTTATGTGGTGCTGAGGATCAAACCCAGTGCTCACACATGCTAGGCGGGCACTCTACCGCTGAGCCACAACCCCAGCTGTTGGAAAAAGTATAACAGCAGCTGCACCCTAGAAAAAAAACCCAACATGGCGCCTAAGGACCTTCTCTTTCTACTTTCCCCTCTTTCCACTGGCGCGAAAATTTCCCGCGGGTGTGAACTCTCCTGCTGACGCCAATATTTCAAATCTCGCTGGCAGGGAACCTTAGCCCCAATAAGAACTAATTCCTGGGCTCCGGAATTGATATCTGGAAGAACTTGCCAATAAACGAGTGGCCCGCCATTTATCTAAGCCCTGCCATCTCTCCTTAGATCTATATAAGCACACAGCCATTTGCAATAAAGTGGAACTCTCCCCCGTGAATTGTCTTGCATGGAGGATTCTATCACCAGCCCCTCATATTTGAATTTATATATATATATATATATATATATATATATTTATTTTAGGTGTAGATGGACACAACACAACACAATGCCTTTATTTTATGTGGTGCTGAGGATCAAACCCGGGTCCTACCTGTCCTAGGCCAGTGCTCCACTGCTGAGCCACAACCCCAGCCCCATATTTGACATCTTAATGTGATTAGGCTTAAGGATTTTTAACCACTTAATTTATTTTAATATAGTTTTGAATATATAAAAGAGTTTTGTGTTATGAAAATTTTTATGGTAGTGAGTAAATTTCCCTTTGGACATAGTACTCATTAAAGAATTGAACACCAAATCTCTTTTTACTTAAGGTAATTATATCTATAAGTTTGAACATATTAATTTGTTTTCTTACATGTATCTGTTTCTAGGAAATATATGTAAAATTTTTTAACTGTAATTGTTGACATACTCATTCTCTCCATATTTCCCCTTCATTGCTTTATGTTATTAGTTAGTGTTTTCTACATATTTGTGATTTATCTTTCTCATGTTTACTATCATTTTGTTGTTGTCAAAGAAACCTTCCCAACTTTCAGTTCCTCAAATGCCCAACAATGATAGTTTTTGAGGATGTATATGTGTATGTCAGATTAGTTATCACTGTACCAAAACTGATTCAACACACATCCATCTACTTCTCAGCTTTCAAAATTATATTATTCTTTTCATTTTGTGCTCTCTTCCTAGTTTGTTTATATCTATGAAAATATTTCATGTTTTTAATTTTAGCAGCATGTCAGAAGGAAGAATAATTATACACACACACACACACACACATTTGCTCAGTATGTTATTTTACCAAGAATCATTCATCATTAATTTTTTCAGAAAGTTCTTTCCACCTCCTGTCACCTATATATTTTTTTCTCCTTCTTGGGTTTCAAATATATTGATATTAAAATTTTATTATCTATAGCATTTAAATTTTCTGTTATTTTTCTCTTTATGCCTCCTGGGAAATGTCATTGAATCATTCTTCCATTTCCTGAAATAATTATCCAGTCTGTTATGTCTTTGTTTTTTTTTTAATTTCTATTTTACTTGCTGATTATCTCTGATAGATTGTTTTTAATGCTATGTCTGCTTCAGGTTTTACATATATTTAATGTCTCTTTAAACTTATTTGTTACAATTTAACACATTTTCTCTCTAGTCTATTGAATCTGATATTTCTATTTAATTGTTGTCTTTAATGATTTCTGGATTTATCTTGTGATTGTTTTGTTTTATTTATTTTTTCCCTGTGGGTCTATATATTTTAAGGCATTGCTACCTTGTCTGGTAATACATACTAATAAGAAAGTTGAATAGTACTGGGCCCCAATTTGAGGCCCTTCTGGTAAGTTAACATTACAATGTGAGATCTTTTATGCCTCAAATGGCATGATCAACAAATGTTTGGAAGAAATGAAAACATTATAAAATAAATTATATTCTTTCCCTTTGGGAAAGAGTCTTATGACCACAGATGCTCTATATAGGTAGATTTCTGTGGAGAGGGGGTTAATTACTCAAAGGAATTTTGGAATACTATGCCATGGGATGTAATTTTTGTAAGAGTATCTATTCTTTAGTGTCTGCCATGAGATGTTGCATGCCAGGATGGAACTACCTATGGTTATAAAAACCTGTAATCTCATAAACTCAGGAGACCAAGTCAGGAAGATCACAAATTCAAGGCCAACCTCTGCAAATTAGTGAGACCTTGTCTCAAAATGCAAAATAAAAAAGGGCTGTGGATGTATTTCTGTGTTAAAGTGCCCCTGGGTTCAATCCCCAATATAGGAAAAAAAAAAACACCAGGATAATTTTTTTACTGTTTTAATAATTTTTTTAATGAAAATCAAAGGAGGGAATGATCATTATTGAGAACTTAGAAGTTTTGGAATTTTTAAAGAAAACACAAGATGCTATGAAGTCCAAGTCCAAGCCCAAATATATTTTAACTACATAAAATTACTAAATTCTATTTTTATGTACAGATACATTTGAACATTTCTGTCTTCATAATTCTTCAAAATCACACACATATATATATCAATATATGATTCATAACTTCAATTCAGTATATATAATTTAGCAATTACTTATTTGTGTAAATGTAGTCTGTTTCCATTATGCTGTTGCAAATAATGTTGAGATAGATGACTTTATACATAAGTCCTTGGCACTGGTTTTATTATTTTCTTAGGAGATATTTTTAAAGATAAAAGTAGTATTAAAGTGTATGTGTTGTTTTGTAGGCTTTTGATAAATCAAAACAAGAAACTCTTTGCTCTTCTATGCAAATTATAGGAAATAATAATCAAATATAGCATTTAAGGTTTATTCAACCTAGATATCTACAAAGAATTCTGCTTAACACGTAGCCCCTTATGAAACTATTCTGGTAGGTAAGTTGCCACTGTTGGGTAGATGTGAAAGTTCATCATTCATACCCCAAGCATTTGTGCATGAACTGGGGAACAATATTTTCTCCAAGAATGGGTTGTGCAGAGACGAAAGTCCAAAACACTTTTATCAGTAGAGTATTTTTGTAAAATTGATAGCTTAAAGTGAAAATGCTGATAATGATTTTTCATCTCATTTCCACCCCCCCATTTTTATTGGTGAATTGTATTTGTACAAAATGATGGGCTTCGTTGTTGTATATTCTTACATCCACACTATATAACAATATAATTTGGCCAATATCATTCCTCCACACTTCCCCTTCCTCTCCTATGTCCCACCCCTTAGTTCCTTTCCTTTATTGATCTCCCTTTGATTTTCATGAGATTCTCCAGCACCTTTCTTTTCCTTTTCTCTGTCTAGCTTCCACATATGAGAGAAAACAAACAATCCTTGAACTTCTGAGTTTGACTTATATTGCTCAACATAATGGTCTCTGGTTGCATCGATTTTCCTGAAAATAACATAATTTCCTTTTTATTATGTCCAAACTCCATTGTGTATATACACCACATTTTCTTTATCTATTCATCTGTTGATGGGCACCTAGACTGGTTCCATAGTTTGGCTATTGTGAATTGTGCTGCTATATACATGGATATGTATGTATCACTATAGTATGATGGCTTTAATTCTTCAGGATAAATAAGAAGTGGTATAGCTGGGTTCTATGGTGATTCCAGGTCTAGTCTTTTGAGGCATTCCATACTGATTTCCATAGTGGAAATGTGTAAATTTACAATTCTACAAACAGGATAAAAGTGTTACTTTTTTTTGCCACATCCTGTACAGCATTTATTATTATTTGTATTCTTGACGACTGTCATTTTGATTGGTGTGAGATGAAATTTCATTGTAGCTTTTATTTGCATTTCCCTAATTTCTAGTGATGTTGAGCTTTTTTTCAGATGTTTGTTGTTCATTTGTATTTTTTCTTTAAGAAATGTTTAATTCATTTCCCCATTTGTTAATTATGGTTATTTTAGTATAAAGTTTTCTGAGTTCATTATATATTCTAGATATTAATCCTAGATTAGCATAGATTTTCTACCATTCTATAGATTCTCTCTTCACATCCTGTGCAGAAGCTTCTTAATTTTCATCTCAAAATTTGATAGATTCTTTAAATTTGCATCCCCCTAAATGCTTTATCCATTTATTTACACCTCAATCAATACTGTGAAAGAGTTTATGCTACTCCATACCCATTATGTGCATGCTTAATCCTTAAAATTGTGCCAATCTATTGGATAAAATCAACATGGTTTTGTTGTTTAAATTTTAATTTTTCTGATTATACATAATATTAAACATAGGGTTATACTTTTTTACTTCTGTATAATTTTAATTTTGCTATTCCTATTTTTATGCCTGCAATAATTATTTTATAAAGAATTTATCAAAGATCCCAAACAGAGTTTTTTAAAAATTCACTTCATTCACTTTAGAAAAATAGTTTTAGTGATATGTTCTTCATCTAAATCTTATAGAAAACGTTAATTTCTCTGTGACTTTGTTAGTTTTTTTTCCCTTTTCTTTGTTCATCCTTGAGTAAGGAGATGTTTTTGAAGACCTACTATACCCTGCAATATTTTGCTTATAAAACCTTACTCCTAGGTCTAAAACTGAGCAGTTAATTAGCAGTATTGAATAAATACACAGATAATGATGTTCTGCTGGATTATTGAAGGCTTGTTTCCTCTCCCACATAGTTGGTTCTCTGATTCTTTAAGACAGAGAATATATAAAAGAAAATTGTCTGGATACACAAATCAGAAAATTTCCTGCTTTTTCTGTAGACTCCAATGATTTACATGGTGGAAATAGATCTCCTGGGATGCGGTGAGTGGTGAATAATTCTTATTCTGATTCTTTATTTATGAAAGGAAGGAAGGAAAGAAGGAAGGAAGGAAGGAAGGAAGGAAGAAGAAAAGAAAGAAGGAAATAAAGGAAAGAAAGAAAGAAAGAAGAAAGGAAGGAAGGAAAGTTTATATAAAACACTTTTTCTAAACATTTTGGTAATACTTTGCAAGATTTGTCTTGAATGTTTTACCTCCTTCTAACATGTCTTCCATACTATTAAAATAATTTAACAAAGATAGCCAATATAAATGAAACCATGTTGAAATAATACCTACATCTAAATATATTCTCATATATTCTCTCTCTCTTTCTCTCTCTCTAAATATATATATATATATATATATAAACATGGATTTAGAGGCAAGTCTTAGCACCAGCACCATGGAACAGATAAGAGAAGAACATGGAAGCATAATTCAGCCTCTCCTCTAGTGTCCTCAGGAATTCTTTCCAATCCCCCAAATTTCAATGTCCCCTCATCCAAAGAAAATCCAGTAGTTGACTGCAATTAGCTTTCCCACAAACCAATTTATTAACTTGCAGCTTGAAGAGGACTTAATCCTTCTTAACATATATCTTAAATATACTGTCAAAATATTCCTCCTAACAGACAGAGTCAAAGAAAATAAAGGTTTATAATAGGTAAAACAAATAAACAGTTGTTATTCAGGTCTATTTAGTGAGGGAAAAAAATCTTAGTATAGAACTGAGCTCAATTCTGAATACAGTGTGGTCAAGTGGGAATTTACAGCCAGTGATCATGGTAGGGGTTAGTAAATGGAAAATTATTGAAAGAAAACATCAGGGGAGAGGAGAGTTTTTAACTAAATTAAGAAGGATTTTGTTGAAGTTGGGCCAGGGTGATCTGAAATCTCCTGAGGGATTGTGAAAGATAAAGAACCTGCTTAGATATTGAGGGGGGATTCTTTAACTTAGCAAGTGTCTTTCCAAAATTGAAGTTTACAAGGAAATGCACGTATGGAGTAGGACATGGTAGAGGAGCCTGATTAAAGTCTGGTCATGCAAAGAGTTTTTGTAAGACTTCTCCATATCTTTATATTTCCATCAGCATTTGAGAAATTCCGAAGTACTGTCATCACAGAAACCCATTCAGGTATCTTTATCACTTAGTTAATTTTTAATTTAGTCAGTTTCCAATCACTATTACAAATATGTGAGATAACCAACTTATAAGGAGAAAAGTTTATTTGGGCTCACAGTTTTGGAGGTTTTAGTCCATGATCTGTTGTCCTTCTTGCATTTGGTCCTGTTCCATGGGCAGCACATCATGCAGGAGAGCATAAGAGGAGAAAAACAGTTTACTTTATGATCAGAAAGCAAAAATGAGGGGGAGGGAGCCTAGGATCCCACAGTTGCCTCAAGAGTATATCCCCAATGACATGGAGAGTTTCTAGCAGGTCTTTCCTCTTAAAGGCTCCACCAGCCATCAATAGCATCACTCTGGGGATCAAGTTGTTTAACACATGGACCATTGGCAGATGTTCAATACCCAAACTGTTGTAGTAAACATCTCTATATGAGGCAACTAAAAAGTTAAACCAATATAAGTACTTAGGGGGCTGAGGCTGTGGCTCAGTGGTAGAGTGCTCGCCTAGTACCTGTGACTCGCTGGGTTCAATCCTCAGCACCATGTAAAAAAAATAAAAACAAATAAAAATATAGGTATTGTGTCCAACTAAAATACTATTTCTTAAAAAAAGATAAATACTTAGTATATACAATGTCTGATGTGTCTTTTAAGGCTTACATTAAATGTTATAGATTCTCTGAATTCTTTCTTCATTTCTTTCCTTCCTAAATTGAACATATTCTTTTCTTATCAAATCCCCTCTAGTGAATGGCTACTGTCCACGATAGCCATACTTTTTTTTCTCCTTCTTAGGTTCATGCATCATTAAATTTTATATTTTGCTGAGTCCACTTTTTTTTCTTTTGGTTTTCAGTCAGAAAGTGGTAGAATAAGTACTGAATGATTTCCCATATAGCTTTTATTTTTTATTTATTGGTATCCTAATCTAATTTTAATGTGCTTATTTTAATACAGTTAGATTTGCATTTATTTCCTTTTCTATCCTCTCATAATTCTATCCTCTCACTTGAATCTCCCTTAATTTATATGCATTTTGTAAGAAACTTCTCATAAGACATTACTTGTATTTTCTCTATTAAATCTTATAAATATTCTAAAACATAGAAGATAATATATTTCTAAATTAAAATAAAATTTCAGATAATCCATATGTTTCTTAGTATATGAAAATAGACTAAAATAGCAACTCTGCTTTTGAAGTGTTTTAATTAGAGTAAAATATATATTGATACCACGAGTCCCATTTTTCTTCAAGTATTCCATGCAAAGAAGAAAAATTTATTGTTTCTGGGACCATGATATTTAATTTCATTTGATAATTTTAAAGAGTTGTCTGAAAACTGATATCAAATAGATTCAACTTTATAGTTATGATCTGGTAGAAAATTCTCCCAGTCCTCTAGGTTTCATGTATGGTTATTTAGGAGTCAAGAGTGTGCTGGAAGGCTGAAGCAGAAGGATTGCAAGTTCAAAGCCAGCTTGAGAAATTTAGCAAGGCCCTTAGTAACTTAGTGAGTAGCAAGACCCTGTCTCTAAATAAAATATAAAAAAGGGCTGTGGATGTTGCTCAGTGGTTAAGGGCCACTGGGTTCAACCCCCCATGCCAAAAAAAAAAAAAAAAAAAAAGATACCCAGGATGAGGAATTTCTGGCCAAAGTATCCTAAAATAGTTCTTGCTACAAACAGGCCAGGGTTACTAAAGGTTACTAAATGTCACCTGGGAGATGTTGGAAGATGAAGAACACAATAAGCTACCAAGTGAATCTAATTTAGCAAAATTCTTGATAAAACTGAGCATTCACTTATGGTCATTAAGAATGGTGTATAGTATGTACATCTTAAAGTAAAATTAAAGTGCAGTATTCATTAGTGTTTCTGTCCAATTGAATTGATTCTTATTTAAGAATAATCATGAGTTCAACAAGTACTTGAAATAATTAGTTAAAAAATAGCCAATTCTCTGCTGGTGGAATCAGGGAAAACATAAACATTTTCTATTAGAGAAGAAGAGAATGAATCATACTTTGTCTTCTTGTCTTTCTACTGTCTGGAACATCAAAAGCAATTAAGAAGGAATAATTTAACATACTGCATCTTGGAAAAAAGGCAATAACTTATTCTTTTTAGTGCAAGGTTAATGAAGTCCTGGTACTTCATTTGTGAAAAAATAATAAGCTTTGTATGTTGAAAAAATAACTCTCTGTAGCTTGTGGTAGTGCAATGATTCTACTAGCTATATGTTTTTTTAAATACATATGTCTGTATGCATGTGACCTGTGTTGTTAATTAATAATATAAATAATACAAACCTTAGAGAAGAAAGCAAGGATGTAATATTTAATTCCACGGTTATGATATCTGAAGTGGATTCCATTCAAATGTATTAAATAGCACAGCAGAACTAAACAAAATAAAATGGTAAACAAAGAGAGTTTTAGCATTTTATTCTCTCTAGCTATTGTTTTTTGTTAATTCCACACTTCACAAGGCATGTGATTTTCTTTCAGTCAGAAGGGAACTATAATGAAATTAGCCAACCAGAAAGTGTCTATAAAAGTACAGGAGGAAATTCTTTACCTTGCAAACCATAGGGAAATGATCTTTTATAAAATTATGCCAAGAATTTGACAGAAAACACTTTTATATTGACAATTTAGTTGGAATAACTTTGTTACAGTAACTCTGATATTACATTTATACTATTATCTCTTATTATAAATTCTGGAATTCACATGAAAATGCAGGCTAAAATCTCATAATAAAGAACCTACTAGATACTCATATTATTTTCATTTAATAGTTCATTGGGATGGGAACATTAATGCTAGTTCAAAAGCTAGAGTATATTAAATGCAAATCAACACTATTCTAAGATCCCATCTCATTCCAGTCAGAACAGCAGCTATTAAGAATACAAACAACAATAAGTGTTGGTGAGGGGGGGAAGGCACACTTATACATACTGCAAATTGGTGCAACCAATATAGAAAGCAGTATGGAAATTCCTTAGAATATTTGGAATAGAACCACCATTTTCTCCAGCTATCCCACTCCTTGGTCTATACCCAAAGGACTTAAAATCAGCATACTACAGTAATAAGGTCACATCAAGGTTTATAGCACCTCAATTCACAATAGCTAAACTTGGGAAGCAACCTAGATGCTCTTCAACAGATGAATGGATAAAGAAACTGTGGTATATATACACAATGGAACATTACTCAGCATTAAAAGAGAATAAAATTATGATATTTGCAGGTAAATGGATGGAGCTGAAGAATGTCATGCTAAGCAAAGTAAGCTAATCCCCAAAACCAAAGACTAAATGTTCTCTCTGATAAGTAAATACTGATCCATAATGGTGGGGGGATGCATGGGTAAAATGGAGGAACTTTGATTGGTCAAAGGGGAAAGAGGTGTAGTGACATGGGGGCAAGAAAAATAGTGGAATGAGATGGACATCATTACCCTAGGTACATGTATGACTGCACATAGGGTAAAACACTACATCCTATACAACCAGAGAAATGAAAAGTTGTGCTACAATTGTGTACAATGAATCAAATTGCATTCTGCTGTCATATATACCTAATTAGAATAAATACATAAAATTTTTAAAAAGATTACAACAGAAAAATACAAACTTGAAGAATAGTTGCTGAAATTAAATCAATTACTTTTCGCACATGAAAAAAAAGCTAGAGTATATCAGCTCAATTTTTTGCTGATTAGAACTGATAGAAATAAAGTATCAACATTTTGTTGGTGGGGGCAAAAAACACTTGATCTATAAAAGTTCCTAATGTTATGAATTGATAATTTATTCATGAATTTTCGCTTGAAATGATCATAAAATATTAGTTGAATTGAGAAAGGAATACCAATGCAATACTTTGAGGATTAGTTCTAGGAAACTGGAGAAATAGGTTTATAAGGATATCTATTAGGAGTCATTTATTGTGCCATACGTCACACCAGTCTACAGCTTAATTTAAATAAACTTGGAAAACTTCAACTTTGACCCCAAAGACTTTTACATTTAACATTCTGTAATAAATATTTGTTTCTTGAGGCCAAGTTTCCAAAATCCAAATCCATAGAAAAACTTGCAATAAGTAGTAGATTTCAATTTCATTGCTAGACCTTCATCAGTCAGACTCAGGAATTTTAATAACCATAGGTTTTGAAAGCTTCTTGTTACTTAAAAATGAAACTTATTATTCTGTCAGTGACAAACAAAAGAACCTTATTAAAATTCAGCATCAAAAAACACTATTAGAGTTTAGAATAGGAATGTATGATATATAAAAAAAAAATCACATTTTGTAACTCTGGATAAAGTGGAATATTTTTTTCACAATCAAGTGTATTCCATATGTAATTGCACACCAATATATGTAAATACATAATACATAATACATGTATCACATGTTTAGTAAATGTCAAAATCTATATACTCATGAATTAAACTTTCACATCCTTAAGGTAAGTATGATACATCAGCATGTAAACTCATGATTAATTCTTTAAAAAAACCTTTTTTTTAGTTGTAGATGGACAAAATGCCTTTATTTTATTTGTTTATTTTTATGTAGTGCTGAGGATCAAACCCAATGCCTCATGCATGCTAGGCAAGTGCTCTGCTGCTGAGCTACAGCCCCAGCCCCTGATTAATTCTTTTTGTTGCATTCTAATTTCCTACTCAAACATTTCATGTTTATGTATTATTTAATGAATATCTGTAGAAGGTTCTCTAAATTAGAAGAATCTTCTAGATGACACTTTGAAGATTGATGTATGAAAATAGTTGTTTGAAATTTATCCAAAATTTCTGATGTTTAAAAGAATGCCAAATTTCCTTACTTCTTGAGTAAACAGAGCTATCCTTGTGAATTTTAGATGATTTTGTTATAGACAAAATTATAAATTTGAAATTTTTCTTTCAGGAGAAAACATTCTTCTTTTTATTTAATTTGTGAGAAGATTGTTACAAAATTTAAAATTGGAGAAAAATAGCCTGGTGTATGTTATCACCTTGGTAACAAGCAGGAAGATCTATGAAGATGATTTCAGCATTTGAAAAAATCAAAAATTAGATTTAGTAAGCATGCCAAATTATGAAAACTGTATCTATACAAAATCTGTGAAATATTACCATCCTTTAATTTAAAAATAGTGTATGGAAGGGGCAAAAGTGGAAAAAATATCTGAAGATTCCATATTTAACTAAGAAAATTATTATTAAAGAAAGGAGAATCCATCAAACCCAAGACAAGCTTGAATATTTAATTTCCTTTTCCAAAAGGCCTCTACAAGTATCAGAAGATCATGAATTAAGTATGACTAAATCTAAGGATATTGTAAACTAACTATCTCATAGATCATTAAACTCTAATTTTGTACATTACTAGTACAACATTCTTTCTTATATTAAATCAATATCAGGATACTATGTTTCTGGTCACTGCTTTCACTTCCACCCTTAATAAACATATTACTTTGTTTCCAGTCACTATACAGGTAGCTCACCTTGACAGGTCCTCAAATTGTGCATTTTCCTCTAAAAATGTGGCACACAGTTTTAGCTCAGGAAATAATTGTGTTGACGAGGGAAAATCCTCTGTGAGTTCAGTTTTTATTTTTTAATGATAGCACAAAATATATCTGTAAAAGTTTTGTGGCTGTTTTCATTTTTTCATGTTTACCTAAACAAAATCTTGATGAAAAAAGAACACACCCTTATTATATATAATTTTTTGAGGAATGAACTAAAATAAAGTAAATTTTGAAATTAGAAGTTAGATTTACTGAATGACTATGAATATTCAAGGTAGCCATTTGCATATTCTTAAAATTTGTTTCATGTTTTAAAAAATGTTCTAGATTATCATTTCTGTATGTATCTTTCCAGGATAATTTGCTAATATGAAGGAACTTTGACACGTTGCAAGGGATGGTGCAATTACAAAACATAAGTGTTAATAATGAAGAGTTACTGGAAATTATTATCAAATATTAGCAGCACATTTAAACATTACATTAAATTATGATTAAGCTCAGTGAAAAATTGTCATTTAAATGATTGGAAAATTTTATAAACATATCAATATTTATGATCTTTCAGAAAATACAGCACATTATTATTAGCATGAATGAACTCTTATTGTACTGCATTGAATAATCATCACTGACTTTATCCTTTTCTTCCTTTTTTTTTTTTGCAAAAAAGTGGGATGGAACCATTATGTGAAATTTAAAAATTAATCCTGCCAGTATTGCTTAAAAATCATTTATTACTAAACCTTCTTTGGTACAAGACTAGGATGCATGGAATACTCATGAATATGAGAGAGATTTGAATAGTTCAAATAGATGCACATCATTTCTTTTTGACGGCAGACATTTTTCCAGTCTGACAAATAGTTAACACATTACTTGCTATTGATTTGTGCATTATTGTGGAAATATAACACTGGAGATAATTTACATAGTGCTGCAAAGTATAGACTTAAAACATGTAATCTTCTGTGTCCAAGGATTCTGCACTTCTATCATTGGTTTGTTTTCTGACATGCCATCCTCAGTACCACTCTACTTTTTATTTTTAAATTTTTGTTGTTTTTAATTATGCATAATAATAGAGTATAATTTGACATATTAATACAAACATGGAGTACATCTTATTTTATTAGGATCCCAGACTTGTGATTGTACATGATGTGGAGATTCACTGGGGTGTATTTATATATTTACATAGGAAAGTTATGTCAGATTAATCCCACTGTCTTTCCTATTCCTGTCCCCCTCCTTTACCTTCATTCCCATTTGTCTGATCAACTGAACATCTATTCTCCCCCGTCCCCATCCTTGTTTTGTGTTAGCATTTGCATATCAGAACATCCAACCTTTGGTTTTGGGAGATTGGTTTATTTTACTTAGCATAATAATCTCCAGATCCATCCATTTTCCAGCAAATGTCATAAAGTCATTCTTTCTTATGGCTAATATTTCATTGTGTATATATACCACATTTTCAGTACCACTCTAATAAGATTTGTTTACCATTACTACTGCAACACTCTAACCAAATCAGTTTAAGTGCACTGAGAGTTCTGGTCTGCAATTGGCAATACATGAAAAGACAATTGCACATCCATATGCCACTGGTGAATACACTGCTGCTCTGTTTACATTTTAAGTTGTGGGATGAACAGAATTATACAATGCAAAAATTATGCAATGAAAGGTTACAAATCAAATTTTGGACTGACAAAAAACAGGGTGCCATGATTATGCATTGGTGATAATTATGTGGTGAATTATGGTAAATTGAAAGTAATCTATTTTAAAAGATCTAATTTGAGATTTTATTTTATTTAGATTATTTTAGAGGAGGAAGTTTATTTTGGCTCATGGTTTCAGAGAAATGCAGTCCATGATAGGCTGACTCCATTGCTCTGCCCTGAAGTGAGGCAGAACATCATGGTGGAAGGGTGGCAAAGAAAAGCTGGAAGGCTGCATTCCTAGTTGCTCTGTGATTTGGGATTCAAGCAGCTGAAGTACTGCTTCCCAGCAAGGATACAATGTAAAAATTGGCATATTTGCACAGGAAGCCTGTCTTTAAGGTTTCCAGAATTACAATAAGTAAATGAGAACAAGGAGCCTCAGGGTTGTGTACTGCAGTTTTCTCCCCAGGAATAAATAAGAACAGGGGCCCATCTTTCCTAAAGCTCTATAAGCTGAAGCTATGTGGCTAGATACAAATTTTGAGGGACAAACTTTATGTCTGAAACTTGACCAAACTATCCAATGCCATAGCCAGAGAAATTTGAACTAATTAGAGATTTTAAAGTAAAACAATTTTACTAGCTGCTGATTTTTACCCCCCCCAAAAAAAGTTACTATACAATTTGTATAATTTCTTATTTTAGAACCATGAAGTCTGCTCAATTTGTCAGTGCTGATTTTGTAGTATTTTGTAAGTCCTTTCCTTCTTTTTAAATCTTATGACTCTCTTAAACGGCAGCAATGTTTATCAATGTATAAAATCGTTATGTATACTTAGGTCTAACAGGCAAAATGACAAATTTGACTTAGAATGGCCCAAAGTGAAGGATCAGTTGAAGTATCATAATAGACCCAATACCCAAAATGGAAACAGAGAAAGTCACAACACATGTTTTCTGAAAGAGAAACTCAATAATATCTTACGACATTCCCATTTTAGTAAGGGATATTGACACAGAGAAATGAATGTGATTAAAGAAATTTTATATCAAAAAAGCATAGATATTTGATGTTTGGGAAAACACTAATAAATATTACCTGGCAATTACAAGGCAATTACAAACACACACACACACACACACACACACACACACACATACACACATTTGATATTCATCTGATAATTTAAACATATTTCTTATTTTATTTTGTTTAAACATTTTCCTTAAAAAATTTCCCTTAAATTTTATCTGCAAAATGTCTATGTGGTGTGTGCGTGTAAATATACATACATACAAACATACATACAAACACATTCTTTGTTTCTCTCGCACATTTTTTTCAGGTGAAATTTTTCAATTTGTATGTTTTTATTAGTGCATTATAGCTATACATAATATTGATGTTCATTTTGACCTGATCGCATGTGCACGAATTTAATTTGCAGCAGTTCAGTCTCCAATATTTTCTTTGCCTCCTCTTCTCCCTTTTATAACTCCGTGTCCTCTGCTCTTCTTATCTTCCTTCTATTCATTTATAGTTTTTTAAAAAAATTGGTGTTTTATAGATATACATAAAGGCAAAATTCACTTTGGTGTATTCATATATGTACATAGCATAATTTGGTGAATTTCATTCCACCATTTGCCTCATTTCCTGTCCCTGCTCCATCCTCCTGTATCACCTTCCTCTACTCTATGAATCTTCCTTCTAATTTCATGGGATTCTTCCCCCTCCATTTTTTTCTTATTTTGGTCTAGCTTCTACATATGAGAGAAAACATTTGTCCATTAACTTTCTGAATTTGGCTTGTTTCATTTTTCCTGATGTTCTCCATTTCCATCCATTTATCAGCAAATGTCATAATTTCAATCTTCTTCATGGCTGAGTAAAACTTCATTGTCTATATCCATTTATCTGTCTATGGGCAGTTGGGCTGGTTCCATAACTTGGCTATTGCTAATTGCACTACTATAAACATTGATGTGCCTGTATTACTATAGTATGCTGATTTTAGATTTTTAGTGTAAATGCCAAGGAATGGGATAGCTGGGCCATATTATGGTTCCATTCCTAGCTTTTGAGGAATTTCCTTACTGCTTTCCAAAGCAGTTGTACTAATTTGCAGTTCCACCAGCAATGTATGAGTATACTTTTCTACCTGCATCCTCACAAGCATTTATTATTGTTTGATTCTTTATGATTACAATTCTAACTGGAGTGAGATAAAATCTCATTTTAGTTTTGATTTACATTTCACTAATTACTAGGGATATTGAACATTTTTTCACTTGTGTCTGTTTATTTCTTTTGCCTATTTATTGATTAGGTTATGTTTTAGTGGGGGTTTTTTGTGTGTGTGTTTTCAGTTCTTTATATAATCTGGATGACAATCCCCTGTTGGATCACAATACCTGATCTTAAATTACAGTACAGACCTACAGTTACAAAAATAGCATGTTATTAGCATCAAAACAGATATCATGACCAAGTGAACAGAATAGACACAGAGACAAACTCACATAGATACAGTCATTTGATAGTTGACAAAGATATAAAAAACATAAGTTAGAGAAAAGAGATCCTTACCAACAAATGGTACAGGGAAAACCGGATATCTACATGTAGAAGAATAAAACTAGATCCGTGTATTTCATCCTGCACAAAAATCAATTCACAGTGGATCAAAGACCTATGAATTAGACCAGAAACTTTACAACTGCTGAAAAAAAACATAGACTTAATACTCCAACATATTGGCACAGAAACCAACTTTCTTACCAAGACCCCTACAGCTCAGGAAATAAAACCAAGAATCAATAAGTGGAACAGCATCAATTTTAAAAGCTTTTGTACTGCAAAGGAAACAAGAAGGTAAAGAGATAGCATGGGTGATCTTTCAAACACATTTCTTTAAAGTCTCAACTTTATAAGCTAATTTTCAACATATAGAGCTGCCATGAAAACCTAGCATCTAGACCAGCACTTTTCAGTAGAATTTTCTATTACATACACATCAGAATTGCTAAAATAAAAACATAACACCTACAACTGTAGGAAAGAATTTACTGCAAGCTGAACTCTTATATATGGTTGGTAGGTATATAAAATGGTAAAGCAATTTGAAAAATCACTCTAGCAGTTTGTCATAAGATTAAAAATGCACCTACATTATGATGGAGAAATTCCACATTTACATGTTTATCCAAGAGAAATTTAAGCATATGTATACAAAAATATATGGTTAAGAATGTTCAGATCTACTTTATTTTCAAAATCTGTATTGTCTTTTTAGACACAGGCTTGATAAAATTCTCAAAAACCCATTTTTTGTCAATTTAATAAGAGGAGTAATCAAAGTTTACATCTTTATTGTTTTTTACTGCCCATAAGATGATAATTACCTCTTTTTCTTATAATAGGATGTCTAATGATAAGGTTCCCTAGCACTAATTATATAAAGAAATAAAGTACTGGTGTATGACTAACTGACATTGATTCTGTCTCATTACATGATGACTAGCTCCCTGGAAAGTTGTAGCTGTATTGATGCCTAAGTTAATAATCAGTAACACAGGAAATTTGCACAGGGGAAACCCAGGAGTAAAAAAAAAATCAGGAAACAAAAATAAGTTAATAAAACTTTAGATGCATGTGAGTAGTATATAGTATGCCCTTATATACCAAAAAGCACTAATTTATTAGAAATAGACTGTTTAATAGGCCTTTTTGGCAATAACATTTAGTGTTTAAAATAGAAATGCATTGGTTTTACATTTTTTCACTTGGAGTAGTTTTAATGTAAAGTGTGAAGAGTATTCATTCATTACCAAAGTTTTATGTGACCATTATTATGACACATGAATTCACAAAACAATTCTATTGTATGCACAAAACCGTTCTAATATTGTATACTGTTCATTATTTCATTTGTATTCTAAGACTCTAGGAAAGTATCATGAAATGCCATATTAGACTTGGTGACATATCTGTGCCTCTGATACTTGAGAAAGCAGCAATCATTTAACAATCATTAAGAGTATAAAGGTGATTAATGATAGGCAGAGAAGCTCATTGGATGGAGATAAAAATGCTTACTATACTAACAGCTGCTAAAGAATAAATCTAAATTGGGAGCCAAAGAGAAGTCTTTATATAGATGTCATAAGTTCTAGTGTTTTACACCACAGTAGAAGGATTATATTTCACAATCAACTAATACAATTTCATGAATAGCAGTAGGAGAGGGACATGAAGGAGATAGCAACATTAATTTTTCAGATTTGATCAGTACATATCCCATGCACATATTGAATATCACACTATAATCCATAAAAATCCAAAATTATTATTTTAAAAAAAGTTTTAAAAATGTTTAGGAATGTGGAAATATTAACTACCCTGACTTGGTTATTACTCACTATATACTATAATTTTTAAATAATAATTTAAATATGTAAATGTAGGGCTGGGGTTGTGGCTCACTGGTAGAGCTTTTGCCTAGCATATGTGAGGCACTGGGTTAGATTCTCAGCACCATATATAAAAAAAATTTAAAAAATAAAGATCCATTGACAACTAAAATTTTTTTTAAAAAAATTAAATGTAATTTGTAATTGTCTTACAGATTAAGGCTCTTTATTTGTTATTAAAATAATTACACAAATCTGGATGTTAATGAAGAAATACTTTTGGGGGAGAATTATTACTGTAGAGAAATATTCAAAGGAAAGTCAGAAATTTCTGAGAGAAGGATTTCATCAGCACAATTTTTATAACCAGATACTGAGTATGAAAGAGCAAAGAGTGGGGGCTACTAAAAACTATGGGGATTTGTCTTAAAACTTAACAAACTGTGTCAGATATTATAGTAAGGAGAAAGTTGAGGTTCATGGGACAGGAGTTTGGACTTTAAATGGAACAAACAAATTATAGTTCAGGAAGTTCACATGAGAAGTTTGAGGACAAGATGTCCTAGTCAATCCAGCCACCCTAAATTTATGTCAACACAGCATTTTATCAACCTTATAAATATCTTCTCATGTTCAAAACATGCTCAGAGACACTTTCCTTAAAAAATTCAGGGATAAGGGAAATCTGAAGTAGAGGATGATTGAAATAGTCATCAGGGTCAGAATTTTCTTGGTAGTGTTATTCCTGGAGAACCAGTTGTACCCTCTTTTGGGGCATGCTTCTTGACTGATAGTTGTCAGGTGATTCCATTAAGTAGATTTTTTTTTGAGAACAAAAAGTTTATTTTGGCTTACAGTTTCAGAGAAAGCACTTCATGGTCAACTGGTTCCATTGCTTTAGGTCGGAAGTGAAGTAGAACATCATGGTGGAAAGACAGAAGAGGAAATTTGCCTCCTATTTGCAGCTAGGAAGTAATGTTAGGAGAAGGGAGAGGGATATGTGTAGTCCATAAGGCCACATCCTCAGTGACTTACTTCCTCCATCCATGGGCCACCCTAGCTTTCACCACCTCTCATCTCAGTAAGTCCATTTGAATTGTTAATCCATCAAGTTGATTAATCCACTGATGTCAGAACCCTCATGATCCAATAATTTCACCTCTGAACATTGTTGCATTGTCCAAAACATGAGCTTTTGGGAGATATTCCAGATGAAAGCCTAATAATTTCCTACTTGCCCCAGCATTTAAAATTGTCCTTTTCTAACTTTTGCCTATTTGGTGATTGCACAATTATATTACACCGTGGTCTTAACTTGCATTTTAACTTCCTTTTTAACAATGTTGAACATGTTTTCTTATGTTTTCGGCCAATACATTTTCTTTTCTGTAAAATTCTTGTTTAAGTCCTTTGATAGTTCTAATATGATTGTCCTTTTCTTATTGATTTATAGTCATTTTAAAAATATATTCTGTGCCCTATTTTAATTTTTTTAAAATTTTAATTTGTTATATATGATGGTAGAATGCATTAAAATTCATATTACACATAGAGAGCACAATTATTCATATCTCTGATTGTACATAAAGTAGAGCCACACCATCATTAAGGAGATTTTGATCATGGGAATGCCTAAAAAATAAATAGAAGAGGAAAGATTAGCAGATGGATGAGCAATTAAAACTAGGACTTCATGTTAACAGGACATCAGTCAAATAGATTCCAAACATAGATGCAGAAGAATCTTTTATGTAATTCTGAGAACAGCTGTGGTAATGTGATGAATTTCCCAGTTACCCATGCCAAACTCCCATTCCTGCAACTATAGCAACTTTGTTCATGAGACAATTAGGCAACAAATGGGTGGCTGGATAAAGAAACCAGTATCCATAGAACTGGTCAATCTATCCAATTAATTATTAAAATTTTTATCTACTGAGGTAATCCTTTGTTGAGTGTTCACAAGAGTCACAAATATTTCCATGGATTTTGTCCACTCAGGAGGTCTGTCTACATAACTCTTATAGATGTCCATGCCACCAATTTTCCAAACATGTTCCTTTAAAGTCCCTGACAATCTACTAAACTTCTGACCACAATACATAATCTCATTTCTGTACCAGAGTGAATAAGCAGATTCAATGCTCAAATTTTGTCCGAATGGGTTTTCCTTCACTATTCTCCTTCAGTGATGTCTCAGTGATGTCTTCAGTGATGTCTCAGAGAGAAGCTATAGTGATGCAGCTGTCCACTTTCAGATGTTGTGGGAAATCCTGTGAACTGATCATAGAGATCATAGAGTATTCTCCATGTTGCAGAATGGGAGAAAGAAGATAATGAACCAAGAGTTGAGGACCATGAGCATTTGTGCCATTTCTTCATGTAACTTGTGCTTTAATGGCCTGTTTGGGCTTGATCTTGTGTATACCACCTCCATTTGATGATGGAATTGCTGTGCACATCTAACTGTATGGCTTGGTAAATCATATAATGCCTACTTTATGATGGTCAGCTCAAGCCCCAAAGTAATTTGGTGGTCCGGGGCCAAATGTTCAGTCTCCACTAAAGCTTAGTAATTAGTCAAAATCCTTTCTTTCTTTCTTTTTTTTTAAAAAAATGAGTAGCTATATACAGAGGATTACATGCCTTTGCATCAAAATTCTAAGAGCCTGAACTATGACTCACCAACAGGGGCCTTCTAGAGGCTCCATTAGCATCCCTATTTTCTATGGACAGTTCTAATACCATCAGGCCTGTTGAGTCACAAGACCCAATTAGTACAGCAGCTTTCAGTGCGCCTGGATTTATTGCATAACCTTTTTTTATTCTGGGACCCACTCAAAACTATCAGTAAATGTGCCAGATTAACACACCCGAATGAGAACTATGCTGCCTCCCAAATCTAAGAGGAGGTATAATGGGCTTTAGGCCTCTTTTTTTATTTTAGGAGGGCGTAACACAACAACTTGAACTTCACCTCAGAAGGAACATATTAACCTGCCTTATGCCACTAGATCCATAGCATTCCACGGAGGTAGAAGGCACTAGAATTTTGTCAGAGTTACTTTCCACTCTCTGATACAAAAATATCTTTACAGTATGTCTGAAGTAGGTCCAATTTACATAATGTCATCAATGTAATGTTCTAGTGTATTATCTTCTATATGGGAAAGGCAATTTAAATTTTTATATCACTTATCAGCCTGATGGAACAATATAAAGTTGCCTTTACAAAAAAAAAAAACCTGGAGAGATTATAATTATGGATATGGGATCATGTGCCAAGAGTTGCAAACATAGATAAAGGAGTACAAGGTCTTGACAGCATAGTAACATGATTCTTGTATGGCATTAGTAAGAGGGGATTCATATTATAATCTCTCTTTCTTCCTTCCTCTTATCTTCTGCCAGTATAATCTCAAGAGAAAAATTAGAAGGTAAGAGAACACAGATAATCCACAGAACTCATCTTCACAGGAAATAGAATAGGACAGAGAAGACTGGATCTGAAGATGTAAATAAAGAATAACATGCTAAGAAACTTATTTTCCAATTATGTGGAAGAGGCGTTCTCTGAGCTCCAGCTTTGGAGGCTGCAGAGGGTAGATGGTATCACTTACTGTCCATGTACAGATTTGTTTTTACAGATTCCTAAATACTAATATATTATGACTTAGAAGTCATAACAATTGTTGCATTTGTCAGAACTGTGAATACTCAAATATTTTTGAAACTGGGAAAGAGTGTGGCAAATATCCAAGGGGCTGAAATGGATACTCATTAGTCAATAAAGTGGACTTCTAGGCCCATCTAATAAGTGCTATTTGAATCCTTAGTGTACATATGTAACATACTACTTAACATTTTTAAATAACTCATGGATACATAGGTAGATGCCCAGTTAAAGATAATTACATATATATGCATTATATATATGCATACAGCATAACAGTTTGTCTTATCATTTTTGTTCACATTTTTAAACCAAATGAAATTATATTCTCCAAAAGTAGTTCCTCAAATACCTGAAATTATGTATAGAATTCAAGTGATTGTTAATACGAGAAGGAAATTAATAAGTATTGACCAAGAATGGTGCATTTTAAAGTTGGAAGCACTCTTCCAACCAGCAGCCTACCACAGGAGATCAAATCTAGTGGTCCAGATCCACACACACTGGCCTCTGTGGGGGCCCAGGCACACAGCAGGCCTGGTCCACCCCTTCCCCAGTGGGGCAGACATTTGCCAGAGCCTATCCTTTGGTGCTGGACTGCCCCTTCTGACCATGCAGGGTGGTTAATCACAGCAGCCTGCCGCAGTCTGGCTGGGCACAATTCAGGAGCCACTTGTCAAAAGAAACTAACTTTATTTTTAGAACCACACATGCCAAACAAAACAGCTCATCAGGAAAAATCCTCAGAGCCCAACTGCCACCACGGGCTTCCCACAAGCCACTCCCCCAACCATCAGCCTCTCCACCTCCCACAATCCTCCTGCTCTTGAGGCCGATTGGCTGGGTCACATGGGCGGAGCCAAAAAAGTCCCCCAATGAGCAGCTCCGTGGCCTGAAAGGGCAGGGAAACAGCCCAATGAGCATCACCGCAGAGGAGCCAATCAGCTAGATGTTGCTGGGACCGCTGTGAGCCAATCATCAGCTGGCAGTCTGAAAGTTTGCTGGGGCCCCTTCGGCTGTGGCTCTCAACAGCAGCCCAGATCCACCCATTCCAACTTATGCAGGTTCCAGTTCCAGGATGCAGTAGCATTCATTGAGGGACACCAGCAGGGTCTGGAAGCCCAACATCAAGGAATACCTGATATACCTCTATTAAAGACTGAGAGAGAGAAGATTATTGAACAAATGAAATAAGTAAAGGAAAAAAGCAGATATCTGGAAAGAATTAGAGATGAACTAATAAAAAAAGTTGAAAAGTTATTTGATCAAAGCAAAGTGAAACGATATCATGGTAAAGTGTATTATTTAGATTTTGTCACTATAAAGAAAACAAACCTTAAAGATTTGATACTTTTAGGATAAATAATAGAGTTAATATTTACTGTTTTAGGGAAGAGAAGTCCTGGGGACTGAATTAGAGCAACTTATATTACATGCTTGTATAATTATGTCAAAATGAACTGGACTATGTAATAATATTAAAATGAACTAATAAAAATTTTAAAAAGAAAAAAATAAAGTTGGAAGCATATAGAAAACAACAGCATTAATACATAACAGAATATGTAAAGACAAAGTGGCAAAGTAATTTTGGGGCTGAAATGAATGAGGTTGAATGTATAGCACATTTTTTAAAAGATACTGATGCAACAGATAGATGTGCTAATTTTTCAACATTTATTCCTGTCCTTGTATGCGGAGAAAACACTGATGAATGATGAAAGATGGTCTTTTGCACATTTTGTAATTTCATCAATTGTCTGAAGTGTCTGACTTATACATTCTGTTCAATCATCTATTAGGATGTTTACTATCTTTAAAAGTGGACACATATTGACATTTCAGTTTTTAATCAGTTTTCTTAGTCTGCCAACTGACTATGATTTAATGTTTTCTGAGCTCATGCATCAGTATAAAGATGTTTTCTAAAGCCACTTCCTAAAGTAATCTCAATTTTGCATTATTCTGAAGAAACACTGGCCACAAACACTGACATGGGAAAATTAAATGGAAAATAGCTAGAAATTATAAGTCTCAATAGGGTAGTTTATGTCCTTCACATGTATTTTACTTTATTTTTATCACTTTTTATTGTTGCATTATATTTATATACAATAGGGTAATTCATCATATATACCATATTTTTACATGCACATAATTTGATCAATCTCATTCCCCAGTACCTTCCCTTTCCCTTCCTTCCTCTATCTCCCCCAATCTGCTTGCTCTACTCTGCTAATCTCCATTCAATTATTATTTTAATCAATTAATTAAAATTACTTGGGATTCATTGTGGTATCTTTATATGTAGACTTTGATAGGATTTGTTTCCCAATATTTCCACATTCCATCCCTTCCTCCCTCCTTTTTGATCTTTTCCACTATACTGTTGGCCTCCTTTCTATTTTTGTAAAATCTTTTATTAAATCTCTTCTCTCTTCTCTCTGACCCTTTCATACATGACAGAAAATATTTGATCCTTGACTTCCTGAATCTGGCTTATTTCACTTAGCATGATGTTCTCCAGTTCCATTCATTTAATGGCAAATGACATAATTTACACACAATGGGTTTTTACTCAGCCATAAAATAGAATGTAATTATGTCCAACTGATATTTTACAAAAGCCACTGTGGATAAAATTGAAGTAATTCCTGTCTAGGTTCACAATTTTCTTTTTAATCTTAAGTAGTTTAATTCAGTATGAGAATGAATTCTCTCAAATGTGTAAATGTTTTAAATATGAAATTCTTTTTAAAAAATGAAATTTTAGGTTAAGAGACCATAAAAGTGAATAAATTCACAATACTGAAGGCTCCATAAAAGGCCCTTTGAAATTTTGATAAAATCAGATGGGAAAATTTTCTAACATTGCTAACAAAGAGATTTTCATAAAATAAGATTATATCTTGCAATATGGAAAAGGGAGTTTTTGCTCAGAAACAAATAGGGAGAGAGAAAGTTATATAAATAATAGTATAAGGAAAGAGGACATATTAAAGACTATGAGAGACAATGGAGAAATTCATGTTTCCAGTGATGATTTTTAAAGGAAGAGAAAGAAGTGATGACCCAAGATTTTCAAGGAAGGAGAAAAAGGTGGATGTTAGAGGGTCAGAAACAGATTTAGACAAATTAAAGGGAAAAATATATTAGAACCAAGAAATTGACATAGGATGTAAAAACAAGGGTGAGATAAAAGGAATTTCAATTTCTCAATGTAAAAGAACTCCAGAAGGAAGAAAATAATTTTGATTCAGACAGATATATACTTTTCCCTCAATATAAAGTAGTATTACAGAAACTTACTTCGAAATATTATGGCAAATATAAAAATATATAAAGTGATTATACGTGCATGTCTAACTGGTTATATCTGAAAAAGCTTGCAGACTGACCCTTTCCTGTTTTGATAGTGTACTATATTTGTACATGATGTTAACATTGGGCAGGTGGGAAAAGAATTCACAGTCCCTGCCTATATACTTCTTTGAAAGAAATGAAAATGGATAATTGTTTCAAAATAACACATTTTTAAAAGTAGGATGCTTAGTGCTAGAAGCATAAGGATTCATAGAAAGTCTAATTCCGGGAGACAAATAGAGTAGTATAACTTAAACTTAAGTCATTCAACTTTATTTAATAGTTGTACTGACAAGTCTTTTCTTACTACATTGGGATGTAGTGCTATTACAATTTTATTTCTTTCAAAAGAATTTCTGATTATATAGGTACATGATTCTATCTTTGCCTCTTGGGTCATTTTCAGAGAGTCCAAGTGTCATACTGAGACAGAGAGGTATAAGTATAGTTAAATAAAATCATTCCCTACTGGAAAAATAAGGAGAATTATTTTCCCAAGGTTAGCACTAGAGGCAGTAGTAAGAGACATGATAGCAGAAATTATATGGAGAGAGATTTTACCTCTATATAACATTCATTTAACATTTGAATTACTAACGAAATGTACAAATATTTAATATGGTGAATATCCACCACTAAACTTTTTCAAACAGAATTTAAACCATTCCCTTTTCTTTTTTATTTTTTTATTTATTCTTTTTAGTCATACATGATAGTAGAATGTGTTTTGACATATTATGCATACATGGAGTATAACTTCCCATTCTGTGGTTGTACATGATATGGAGTTTCACTGGTTGTGTATTTATATATGAACATAAGAAAGTTATGTCTGATACATTCTACTGTCTTTCCTATTCTCATTCCCCCTCCCTTCCCTTCATTCCCCTTTGTATAATCCAAAGTACTTCTATTCTACCCTCAACCCCTTATTGTGTGTTAGCATCCATGTATTAGAGAGAACATTTGGCCTTTGGTTTTTTGGGATTGGCTTATTTAACTTAGCATGACAGTCTCTAGTTCCATTCATTTACCAGAAAATGCCATAATTTTATTTTTCTTTATGGCTGGTTTGTGTGTGTGTGTGTGTGTGTGTGTGTGTGTGTATTTTTCTTCATTTATTCATCTGTTAAAGGGTACCTAGGTTGGTTCTATATCTTACGTCTTGTAAATTGAACTGCTATAAACATTGATGTGACTACATCCCTATAGTATGCTGATTTTAAGTCCTTTGGGTATATACTGAGGAGTGGGATAACTGGGTCAAATGGCGCATACCCTTTTTTGTTCACTATTTTATCCCTATCACCTTGAAAATTGCCTAGCTCTTAGAAAGGAACAACATTTTTATAATGAAAGAATTAATGATTAAGAGCATGAATTTGTAGAAGTCACTCCTGTAAAGAAAAAAACAGTAGCCAAGAAGCAGTTTCTCTAATCCCATACAGCTGTGAGGTGCTAGAAGTCAATACATAGGTGTTGGAAATCTATGTGTGAAATGTGGAACTAGGAATGTGGAATCTTAAAGCAATGATGCTTGTACTGAGATTTATCAAGTTAGTCCTACACTAAGTTTCAAATACAGAAAATGTAGGAAGAGAAATAGACTTGTGTGACAAGGATAGAAATGCAACTGTCATATATGTAACAAAAATTAGACAACTTGCCCAAGATCATTACTTTTACATCCTTTGTCAGCTGCAAGATTTCCAAAGTTATGCTGGGAAATGAAGCTAAAAGCATTACAGGAACAATGTCAGTGAAGCCTGTAGAGAATTTTCCCCCATGTAAGGATTACTCGGTTGGGTCTGGCTGAATACTGCTTTCTGTCCCATACAGAAAATTAATTCTAACAGGAAACTAAAGTTTAAAGTAAGATTGAACATTAGAAATTGGAAGATTCTTTTTCCAGGTCCTCATTTGTCAAAAAAAGAAGGACTTCACCTGAGGATATGAACAAGGAAGGAACTCCACCACTGTCTGAAATGAACATTATATAAGTTGTCACTCCCTAATCGTAGGTGTTGATGGACCTAAAAAAAATAACTGTGAGAAATAAACTTGCAACATCCAATGTCACTTAGATAATCAGTCTTACACTCAAATACTTCCTGCCTAAAGAGATCTAGGAGCAAATCTGTTCACAGTATCACTAAATGTCTTAGCAAATAATACTTACTCCATAATAAAACTGAGACTCCTTTTATATTATAATAAATTATAAATATGTTGTATATGGACAGCCATTATTATTGTCAATATATTTTTTCCTCTAGAAAATCACAGGTAGTACATAGAATGTTCTATGACATTTAAATTATTTTCCATAATTAGGCTAATCTCTAGTTTCTGGATTGTTTCAATTTTTAGTATACCTAGTTATTTTATCTATGTCTCTCAGTTAAATTCTATATTTTTATTCATGATACTCCAGTGATAAACATGATATATTACTTAACATTTACAATAAACCCATAAAGTCATTATTTTCATATATATGTATATATAATATTTGGTTCAGATCAAGTTGATAATACATGCAATAACTTTCACTTCTGGCCATGCAGTATTATCAGAGATCAGCTTTATTTTTTGGCTAAAACTTAAACAAAATAGGCAAAACCCATGAATCAACAATTTTCATAACACTGTTCATCAGGCAAGGAAAAACAGTGATTTTACTGAGATGAGAATGAACACAGTGAGCCCTGATTGCCCTACATTATTAACTTGAGAGAATTTTCTGGGCACAGTGTGTGAGGCAGGATGCAAGCAGAGCTCAGCAGACTTCCTGAGGTGAGAAGATGGAGATAAATGACTGAGAAAACCAAAGCAGATATTGTTCACAGGACAGAATAAGAGAGAAGAGAGAGCTAACCAGAAGAAAGAATTCCACACATTTTCAGTATTCCTTTGAGACAAGAATTTAGGAGTGAATGCTCAAGTATTAGTATCTGAGTACTGATTAGCACATGTGTCTAAGGAAACAATTGGAAATTAGATAAAATATACCCAAAAGTATTGGCAGAAACAATACCTGAATCCCACACAGGGCTGAGAATAGTGGGTTTTATTATTATTATTTTTCTACAAGCAACACCACAAGATATTATGATTCATGGAACATTTTGTAAAGTGTACAGCAGGGTCTTATCTTAAGGTTGCCATAAAAATAATCACAGATATACGGCTTAAGCAACACACATTTATTTTCTCACAATTTTGGGAACAAAAAAATCCATAATCAAATTATTACCAAACTTGGTTTTGAGTTAGGATAATCTTCATGGCTATTAGAAGGTCACATTCTTGCTTGGTCTTCACATGATCTTTTTTCTTTGATTGCATCAAGACATAAATCCTCATGTGAATGATTATGGTTTAGCTATGGGGTGTCCCCCAAAAGATAATGTGTGAGAGAGTACAAGAAGGTTTAGAGGCAAAATGATTAGATTATGAGAGCTTTCACCTAATTGGTCGATTAATCTACTGATATGGAATAACTGGGTGGCATATAGAGTGTGGCTAGAGGAGGTATGTCGCTGGGTAAAAAATATTCTAAGACCCAACAAGATAAAATTTTATCTCATTGAATTCACAGCAGGCATGCAAGGACAAAGGAAAATGCAACACATAATGGAAAGATTACTCAATCAAAACAATCTATTACTGAGTGACATCAATCAAACAGTGGAGTAAAGTCCATTTCTTCACAGAAACTAACAATGAAACAATTTTGTTTAAATTCTGGAAGTATATTCAAGATGCTCAATTAGATAATTTCCAATATGATAAACACAAGCAAGTTCACACTATGAAGCATTATAATTAAACTCTTGAAAGACAAAGACAAAAAGAGAATCTTGAAAACAGTAAAAGAAAAGTGACATTTTCAAATATAAAGCATCCCCACTCAGATTAAGAACTGATTCCCAATAGAAAATTCTAAATAACGTCTCAAAAAAACTTATTAATGAGCAAAATCAGCAGAGTAACAAGATATAAGATTGACATGCAACAACCAGTCACATTTCTATACATAATCAATGAATAATCTGAAAAGGAAATAAAATGGTTTCAAATCCAATGGAATCAAAATAAATAAAATACTTAAAATTAACTAAGGAAGTACAAAATTTATTCACTGGCAACTGTAAAATACAGCCAAAAGTAATTAAATAAAATCTTGAAAATAAAAAGGCATTCCATCATGTTCATGGACTAGAAGATTTAATAGTGTTCAGATTGCAATGCTCCCCAAAGCCATCTATAGATTCAGTGAAACCTCTATTCAAATTAAAATTACCCTTTAAAAGAAATTGGCAAGCTTGTCCTAAAATTTCTATTGAATTCCAAGAAACTGAAAGTAGCTAAATTAATCATGAGAAAGAATGAAATTAGATAACTTACAATTTCAAATTTCAAAACTTGTTACAAGGATATTGTAAGAAAAAAAGTTTACTCTAGACATAAGAGACATGTAGATTAATGAAAAAGCTTTGAAAATCCAGAAGGAAATTTATATTGGGCAAAGGTGAATGGATTAGCTTTGCATCACTATAATGAGACACCTTAGACAGTTAACTTATAAATATAAAATGTTTATTTTGACTCATCCTTCTGGAGATTTCTAAGATCAGTTGAGACTCTTGCTTTGGGCCTCGGGTGAGAATAGCACATCATGGCAAACGATTTTTATCATAAGCCAGGAAGCAAAGAGAGACTAGAAGACTAGAATGTCACAATCCACTTCAAAAGCACATCCCTAATAACTTAAGAACCTCTCAGTAGGCCCTACCTTCTAAAGGCTCACCACTTCTCAATAGTGTAATCCCCTGGACCAAGACTTTACCACCAGGATCTTTGGGAGGCACTGTATTCAAAGGATAATTCTAATAAAAACATTGAGTTGGAAAAAGCAGTCTTTTCAATAAATATTGCTGGGGCCAATAGCTATCCACATGCAAAGTTTTAGGGTGGCCCTTCTTCTACCTCACACCAGAGAGAGAATTAGATTAAAAAATAATTAAAAACAAATATTTTAAAAAACACTTATACACAAATTTTATAATAGCCCCATGCCTAAAAGATTGAAACAACCCAAATGTCTATCAGATTTATGGCTAAGCAAAAGATGGTATATCTATACAATGAAATATTAACCACTCACAACTAGGAATGAAATACACATACATACTACATCATAGATAAATATAAAAATCATTATGGTGACTGAAAGAATCAAGTCAGGAAACATCACATATTGTATGAAATATTCCAGAGGTAAATCCATAAAGACAGAAATCAGGGAAAACATGTAGTGACTACTTAATGGGTACATGGTTTGGGAGGCATAATGAAATATTTTGGAACCAGATAAAGGTTACAGTTGCACAATATTGTGAATGTATTAAATGCCACTGGACTTTGCACTAAAAAGTAGTTAATTTTAAGATGTATAAATTTCAGCTCAATAAAATTTATTAGTAGTATAGATGTTAGTGGTATTACAGTATTAAAGTAATACATGTATTTGAAAAGTTAAGTAGAGGTTTGCATGATATAAAAGGGTACAAATAAGAATTTTAGAGATAAAAATAAAAAAGTATGAGATTAAAAAATATACTGATTAAAAACAAATTAGAGCCAGATATGGTGGCACACATCTGTAATCTCAGTGTGCAGGAGGCTAAGGCAGGAGGATCACAAGTTCAAAGCCAGCCTCAGCAAAAATGGGGTGCTAAGCAACTATCTGTCTCCAAATAAAATACAAAATAGGGCTGGGGATATGGCTCAGTGGTTAAGTGCCCCTGAGTTCAATTCCTGTTCACCCCACTTGGAAAAAACAAATTAGATATTAATATTAAAATATTAGTAAATGGAATGTTTAGGAATAAAAACCTGAAATGAAACACAAAGAGAAAATACAATCAAAATACATGAACAGAGAAATTAGTGAACTGCAGTAAAATTTTCATAAATGTGATCAGAGACCCTGAAGGAGAGAAGGGAAGCTGAAAAAATTTAAATAAATAATGTTTGAAAATTCACCAAACCTGAGACTCTGTGAATCCCAAGTACAAAAAAAGTTCAGAGTGGCATATTATTATTAAATTGCTCAAATCCAGTAAATATAAAATAGGTATATCCTGAAAAGGGGAATAAAAACATAGATGATTGATTTCCTTTTAGAAGAGAGTGGAGCACCATCTTTAAAGTATTGAATAAAAAGAAGCTATATGTCAATGTAAAATGGTATTGCTATAAAAAATTCTTTAAAAATGAAGGTGAATAAAAACTTTTCCAGGCATACAAAAACATCACAAGCGAATATACACTAAAAGAAATTTTAAAAGCTGTCATTTAGGCAGAGGTAAAATAATACAAAAAAAGAATGAAGAATATTGAAAATAGTAATTATGATGGTTGTCACATATCTGTCTACATACTCAGTAGGGAATAGAGTTTGTTTGCGTCTTAATGTGGGGTGAGGTCTAAATGACTATTTCTCATTGTTTAAAACTAATAAAAGTTATACAAATAAATACATTTCCCACAAAGACCAGATTCAGTCTACATTGTGTAAGTAGGAAAGGAGAAAAATGCCATAACCCATTTCACCCAGGAAAATAGTATAATGACATGTGATGCACCTCAGGAAGCTTTTGCCTTTTTTTCAAAGGAACAACTCTTTAGTACCAGAACATTTGGGTGATACCAGGAAATAGAGACAGCTAGTATTTTTTTTAATACCAGGTTATTCATACTACTCTTCTAATCTCCCATTTTTATAACATATGCTGAATGTTGCTAACTCTGGAGCTGCAGAACAAGAAATTCAAAAATGTTATTTTCAGTATATCCTCACCTACTATGCATAAGTTTTCCCTTATAGGCCTGAAAGCACAACAATGAGTTCATATTGTAAAAGTATATATATATATATATATATATATATATATATATATATATATATATATTCAGATTGAAATTCCACATTTATCCTGTGTCCCCTAATTTATTTCTGTACTTGTTTTTCTTTGTTCATTTCTTTATTTGGAAAACTTTCCCTATTAGACTACAGCTTAATGAGACACAGTCACTAGATATATGCTTAAATGTCTGTATATACTTGTTATTCTGAAAAGATTAATAGCATCTATTGATTCTGGTTTCTAACTCAACCTTGACAGTTTTAAGGATGAGACAAATGATTGCTTTCCGGAGATCTTTTATTTTTTTTCAATGTGCTTGACTATAAAAGCTTTTGTTTTCTTCAATAATAGAGAAGTATATCTACATTAAATAGCTGTTTAGAGAGTTAGCAAGAGTTTTCAGCCCAGGAAACATAGATGAGTTGTACTGCAGTTACTATGAAAGCAGATGAAATCAAAACATGAAATAACTTTAATTGCTTCTAAATGACAACTATAGGCAGGGTAAAACCAAGAAACATTAATATCTGCTAATAAATTAAATATATGGCTCTAAGCTTAGATAGTGTAGGAATTGGCAATCAAGACATGGGTTCAGAGGCAGGTGGCAAAGATTTTCTCCCAGTATGTAGACTCTCTCTTCATGTTCTTGATTGTTTCCTTTGCTAAGCTTTTAAGTTTAATTCCATTGCATTTGTTGATTCCTGATTTTACTTTTTGTGTTTTTAGGAAGAAGACTTCCTTGTTAAGGAAGTCAGTTTCTAAGTGACATGATAGAAAGTTGCGCCTAATTTTTCTTATAGTAGGTTCAGGGTCTCTGGTCTAATGTCTAAGTCCTTCATCTACTTTGAGTTGAATTTTCTGCAGTAATATATTGAGTATATCTTTGTGTGAGTGAAAAGTATTGAATAATTGAAATTTATCCATCATTCTATATTTTATGCACCAATTTCACTCTTTTTTATACTTCATCTGTTGAATATTATTGATCATTCATTACAATATCTTTGTATGTTATCATGTTTTAATACAAGTGGTAGCAAGTCCTCCTCATTCTTCTGCCTTTTTCACAGCTCAGACCTTTAAATGTGAATCAATATGAAATCTAACTTGAAACTTTTAGCTTTCTTCTTATTCTTTTCAAATAAAATATTGGTTTAAATTAGGATATCTACTACAAAACTCATTAAGAGATAAATTTAGTATACAATTGATATTGTTGATTTCATAGTGAATGCTATATGAAATGTTTAATTCCATAGCATATGCATTCTGAATTATAATCCTTTTGTATTTTTAATATTGAAATTTTAAAATTTAAACATATCAACATGTCACTTTCAACCAATTTTATTATATCCATACAAAATATTATTGTGGATGAATGGATAAAAAATGTGGCATATATATATATACACACACACACATACATAAAATGGAAAACTATTCAGCAATAAAAGAGAATAAAATCATGGCATTTGCAGGTAACTGGATGGTGTTGGAGAAGATAATGCTAAGTGAAGTAAGCCACTCCCCCAAAAAACAAATGCCCAATGTTTTCTCTGATATAAGGAGGCTGACTCATAGTGGGATAGGGAGGGGGAGCATGGGAGGAATAGATGAATTCTAAATAGGGAAGAGGGGTGGGAGGGAAAGGGAAATATTGAAATATTGAATATAACTTTCTGATAATTCTCAACCCAGCCACTGACTCGGATTTATTTCTGGACATGGGGTTCCACAGTCTTATAGAAAGAGAAAATAGCCAAATATTTCACATCTTCATCAAACCAAATTGTTCTAGTACAATTGTCCTATCAATGACATTGAATAATTATACATACTTGTAATAGAACTCTTTAAAATATACTTGGTTTATTCTCAAGTCACTAAGAAATTGAGTCCATTTCAATGGAGTATGCTTTTGACTATATTCCATAACAGTTGGTGAATCAATGAATAAAGGGAGTGGATTTTTATCAGTTAATTAGTGAGAGTACATAAAATTTCCTTTATTGAAGATAAACATTTGTCTACATAAATTTCTTTCCCTAATTCATTGTGTTCATCTGTCTTATTTTAAGTAGAATTATTTTTAAATGAGATTTTCAACTAGTACCAGTTAGTGTGTTTTGATAAATAATTTAGTGAGTCAGAACAAGCATATTTTAAGTTAAGATGAAGTAGAAAATGATGAAATAAGAGTAGAATAGAAAGCAATATCCAAGTTCTTAGCCAAAATAAGGGAATCATCTATATTTTTTTTTTCATTTAGTGAAATGTATGTATATGCATGCATGTGGAAATCCATAATATATTTCTTACTCTTAGTCATGTGCAGATTCTGTAACATAATATTTGGGGCTTTTTATTGATTTTAAAAACATAAATATATGACAGTGGAATGTATTACAATTCTTATTACTCATGTGCTTGTAGTTTACAACAGCTATAGGTTCAAATGTTAGTTCTGCAATTGCCTAACTGTGACTACAGTTGTGTTTTTCAAACAATTGATTGTGACTCTTATACTTGGGGAAATCAGTACAGTGATTCAAAATAAACTTAGAAAATAAAAGGACAGAAGCACATATAAGAAGACAGGATACAGAATATCAGATTTCCTTGCATGCAGCAAAATGACATTGTAGAACTTTTGTTTCATATAGATGTACATTCATATTGGATAGTTATAACATGTATTTTATACTCTGCATCACAATTAAAATGTCGAAAAACTGAAAAACTAATGATTAGAACTATTCATTTACCCCCTCAGAGGTTCAGATATCCTTTGTATAAAATAGCAGTAAACAATATGCAAGTGCCTCCCATGTCAAGCAGTTTTGTAGAATAATTATGTAATCCTCACAAAAGTAGAAAATATACACATTTTACATGAGTTCTATAATTCCCCAGTGCTAAAATCAAAAATTGATGGACTGATGATGGAAACCCATGTTGTCTACTTAAATGGAGGCCATGATTAACAAAACTAATCAAATTACATTCTTACAAATATATGAATATGCCACAATAAAACCACCATCCTGCATAATTAATGTGCAACAGTTGTTTTATAAAATGCATAAATAATATGAAAAGTGTAAGATACCATGCAAGTGTAGATATTATTTAGGTAAGAAAAGTACAAATATAATTTGAGTTCAAGAATAAAGTTAACATGATTTAACTATAAGAATAATTTTGGTACTTATATACTTCATTAAGAAAGAAATCAATGTACTGCATGTGATTATAATTTTAGTAAATCTTTGTTTATTTCCTTGGTCAAACTACAACTTACTGATAATATTATTTCAATTAGTTGAGAAATTTTGCATGTATCTAAAATTTTCATTATATTCTCCTCCTTCTAAACTAGTCTACATAATTCCCAGCATTCCTTGACTTTTAAATTACATGTGATCTTTAAAAAATCATCTTTATTTTATATATTACAGGCAAATATTAAAAATAAAATTTTAATGAGTAGCAAATCTTTTTTAACTTAATTTAATTCTTTTTAGTTATACATGAAAGTAGAATTCATTTTGATATAATTATACAAGCATGGAATATATCTTATTCTAATTGGGATCCCAGTCTTATGAATGTACATGATTTTGAGGTTCACTATGGTGTATTCATATATGTACATAGAAAAGTTATTTCAGATTCATTTCACTCTTTCCTTTTTAAAATTTGTTCTTTTTAGATCTACATGACAGTAGATTGAATTTTGACATATTATACACACATGGAGAATAACATTATAATTAGAATCCCATTCTTGTGATGGTACAACATGTAGAGTTTCACTGGTATTATATTCATATATGAACATAGGAAAATTATTTTTGATTCATTCTACTGTCATTCCTATTCCTATCTCCACTCTCTTCCATTCATTCCCCTTTGTGTAATACACTGAATATCTATTCTTCCCCTCTCTCCTGAATCTTGACATATAACTACACTTTCATTTTGAAGTCATAGAATAAAATAATTGAAAAATATTATAACTTAATATTATAATTATAAATAATATAATTTAATATTATAACAAATTTTAGAGTATTAATGAATCATAAAATGATATATGATTGATCTTTTATCAAAAATTATTCTGAGAAGTAATTTTGATATATATTTTTAAATTATCTGTATTTATCTTATTCAAACTCAAAAGTACATGTCAAAAGTGAAAAATAAAATCATTTTGATTCCTAAACTGATTTATAGTAATAAGAAACCACAGTGGACTCAGAGGTTGATATTTAATAACACATTTTACATTTAGACAAATATGTCTGAAAATAGGAATTGATACCAATTTCTCTAGGATGAGCAAAAACATAAGGAAATATTAAAAATATTTTATGCTCCCCCAAGAAGGATAGAAATTATAATTTTGGAATCAAAAATATTAAAACAATAAAATTATTTATACAGTGAGTTTTCTTTTAAGTAGTTGATCATTTCAGTTTCTTGTCCTGCAATTGTTTAAGCACATAGTCATAGGTTCTTTTTTTTAAAAAAAATTATTTTTTAGGTGCAGATGGACACAACACAATGTCTTTATTTGTATGTGGTGCTGAGGATCGAACACGGGTCCGCCTGTGCGAGGCAAGCGCTCTACCGCTGAGCCACAATCCTAGCCCAGTCATGGCTTCTTAACAGCTTTCCTCAAGTTGTTAAATAAACTTGCCATATTCCTTATCATTTTTTTCCAGGAAGTTCCCTTTGAAGGTTGTCAATTTTTTATGCATGGTATACATGAAGAAAGAGATAATATAAAATAAATTTATAAATTATAAATTCAATATTCATTTTTTAAACAACATATTCTGTACTATATGCAAAATGTTAATATTTTTTTAAGTTTTCAGTGTCATAACAAATCTGAGGGAAAACTATTCCCACATTAGACAGCAACTAAATCTACTGCTTTCTGTATTTAAAATGGCATCACATTATTTCATTCTTTTGACTTAAAATACGTTGAAAGGACTCAATAGAAGGTATTTTTCAAGAAATTGGTGGGCAATTTAATCACAACTTCAGGATTGTAAGATTGTAAGGTAAAGGAGGAGGAAAAAAGACTACTGCTATTTGACTAATCCATAACATATTCAACTTATTTTCCCATAAAAAAATTTTGACTTTTCACAAAGGAGGTTTAAATATTTTGAAGTGTTTCCCAAAGTGGTGTCCAGAAGCCATCTGCATTAAATTGACCTGAAGTACTTTTTAGAAACTATGATTCCTAAACCCCATTTCAATCCTTCTAAATAAGAATATTGTTGAGAGCCACAGCTAGTCGGAATGGCCCCTGGCATTTTGCCAGAAGTAATGGTTGACAGGCGAGCCATTAAGATGATGCTGGATTGATTCAATTGTATATAGACCCCTGCTGTCCGCCTGGGGCACCCGCTACTTTGGAGTTCCCGTTGAGTTCTTCAGGTTCCAAGAGTGAGTGCGCTAGCAGCCCGGTGGTGTTCCGGGAGAGTTCCTCGGGGAATTCTGGTTGGTGTGGTGTGCCAGAGAGGAGCCCTGTGGGTGGCATTTGGGAGAGTTCCCCGGAGTGTGTGCGGAGTGCTGTTGGAGTTCAGACAATAAAGTTTCCTGTTTGAACAAACAAGTGCTTTGTGGCAGCTCAGTGATTTGTGCCCAGGCAGACTGTGGCAGAATATGAAGGTGAGGATAAATAATCTATAATTATTATAAAATCCTGGGATTTTATGAATAGAAGTCTGAGAATCTTGGATTTTTATCCCAGAACAGAATCAGAACTAGAAGAAGGTTTATCTGGAACAGGGTTCTGAAATCTGGAGATTGTTTGGAGAACTTTCAGTAAAGCTTTTGGGTAAAAGATTAAGGTATGCTTGTGGTATTGAGTCCAGAAATGCTAGATGCACTGCTTTTTATAGGACAACTCTTCACTATGCAGAACTGGTCCACATCATGCACAATTTTAGAATATTGGGATTACCATACATTAAAATGAAAACTAGACAATAATCTGAAAACAGAGCCCATCTCTTTTTGTAAACAATTTTCTTGAATGTTTTAATACACCTTATTTTCTTTGAATCTCCACAATATAAAGAAGGCTGTACATTTGTTTTAAGTTTTATCAAGCTGTCTGCTATTTCAGATAATTCCATCAGTCATAGTAATACTGCTCACATATTGCCAATACCACATTCCTTTTTAAGTTTACAATTGTTTAAATGTTGCATTCATGGTAATTTCATGTATAGGTGAAAGAATACAACTGGTTCATTATATCTTTTGGTATAATCAAGCCTGAGCATCAACATATAAAAACTTATGTTATTTCATACTGTAAATTACTTTTTTCTTATTTACTATTAGTATGAGAGTTTTGGGTTTGTTTTTTTTTTGTTGTTGTTGTTGTTGTTTTTAAACAATTCTAACATTGAATTGCAGATAGAACTGGCCCCATTATAAAATGTTTTCCCCCAGAAAAGATTGTATTGAATCTGATAAAGCTGAGAAACATTGTGAAAAAATTATCTCAGACCAGTTGAGACCAGAACTGTTTTACAAGATGAATTTCATAACTTTCTTCTATGGAGGAATTTGAATTCTCTATAAAATGCTTGAGCAGTTTTCTGTCACCTCAAAATGAAGCTAAGAACTTCTGGGATTTCAGATTAACTAACCGGCTGGCTAATGTAAATGTTTATTTTTCTCATATAAACCCAGTAGTTAGAGCACCTCAACAAGGGGCAATTTTGTCCATCAAGGTAAATATGAAAATATATAGAAATATTTTTTGTTGTCACATTTCAAAGTGCTACTGGCACTTAAGAGACTAGACCTGCTTGTAAACTTAGCACAAAGACAGAATATCCTCCCAAAACAAAGAATTACTCAGATCCAAATGTCAAAGTGCCAAAACTGAACAACTCTCCTTTATCCTCTTTTTCTTTAAAATGTTCACCCAAAAAGGGATTTTTTTTTATAGCAGGGATTGAACCCAGGGGTGCTTAACCACTGAGCTACATCACCAGCCTCCCCCCAAAAGGAAATTTTTGAAATGATCAACTCTAAGATCTCTTCCCTTAATGCAAGCCAAATAAATTTGACATCCACTTAAACATGATTTAGTTGAACAAAATCTTATTTTTTCAAAGTATTTAAAGTAACTAGACCTGAGAAAAGTAAATAAGAACACAATATGAAAGAGGTTGTACAATTGTAATGTTTCCAAATATTCCTATGGTCTTATTTATTTTATTTTCAGGATAAATAGGGAATTGTTTTTTCAAATATTTGTTGTTATTGCTAGAAGTATCAAAAAGTTAGTAAAAAAGAAATTATACTAAGCCAGGAAAGAGAAAATAAAGCATGGGAAGTAATGGAAATCAAAAAATAAAATTTAGAAGATACTGAGAAAAAAAAAATGTTTACATTTTTAATCAAGTGTACATGGGAAGATTTGAAAACAAATGCCACAGTTTCACATTTTCTGTTGATAAAAACAATGCTAAAAATTAGCATTATTACACCATATTTTGATTAAATTTAAGTGATGATTAGTTATCAAAAGAATGTATCAAATAATGCATTTCCCCATATTTTAAATATCTAGGCTAAAATCTCATCCTTGGTGCCAACTAAGACCAAATTTCTGTGTAAAGATTTTTTTTGGAGGGTGGTGGAGGTAGACTAGCATTACACAAATCTGCTGAAGTGTGAAGATATAAAGAAAGAAAAGCACCGTAGACTTTTGTTGGAGTTATGAAAATATGACTATGCTGCTCAGTTATAAAAGAAAACAAAGTTGGTCAAGTTTAAAAATAGAAAGAGGACAGCAAAGTATAAGTTGGGAAATTGCTTAGACACTTATATGAGAAGAAAATTACCTTCTTAGAACTTCTTCCACTTTAGCTTACTCAGACATATAAGTATTCTCTTTAATCGCAAATGAACATAATATAATAGTTCCCAAGCTGCACACTAAATTTATTTTGAATCTTCAATGATTTCATATGGCACTAATAGTGTGCAGTTAGCATTTATGTTAACATTTACTGGACCATAAGCCTGGTGTTTTTCAATAGTGAGAGACAAATAATGTAGTTCAAATAATAAATATTCTTAATACAGAGAGAGTGCATGCACATACACACAAATATGTTATAATAGCCTTAATTCTTCCTTGGTCATTGTGAAGTATATTCTAATATCAGTTTTAAAGTAGCACAGGGGATATATACATATCTTGAAATTTTCTAGGGCTTCCAATTTAGAACTTTCATGCCAGATAATGTAATATGTTTCCTTCTTAGAGTCCATACCAATTTATTTTGAATCTTTATATAGAGAATCATGATACCTTAATCCAGACAATTTCACCATTTAATTTCAGGGTAGTTTAGAAGCAGATATTTTAGCAAGCTAAAGTAGATACAGAAGTGATTATTGAATGTAATGAATGATCCTGAATTCAATTCTGGTTTGCAAAATGATTGCTATATTTTAATATAGGGAAATTTGTATGATTTGAACAAGGACTGAGCATTTGATAATAATAAATAATTTTATCATTACTGTTGTTGTTTTAACTATATACTACATTAAAAATAGCATATGCAATAGATACTGTGGTACTTCACGTAGGTGGTATTCTCTGAGTCAAGACATCTTTTCCCCAGCTATTAGGAACATTGGGTGACAATTCATAAATGTATGTAATTCACTGGGAATTGTACTCAGTTGCAGCGAAATACCATGTTGTGTTCAAGATTGGACACTCTCTCAGGAAACATCCCTTGTCCAATGACTAGTTAATATGGTAGTAAAAATGTCTTGGCATCCATTTTTCAATTTATGACAATACTGAAGGGCCATCTAGCTCCAGAGGTCCGTATAGGATGGAGGCTTTAGTTGCAGTGATAATATGTGTCACTTTGTCTCTTTAACCAGTTTTTTCTTCTCCATTTTCTCACAGAAACATTGTCCCAAGAAAGGCCTTATAATCTTAAATACCTTATAATGTCTTAAGAAATCTTCTATCCATAATTATCCTTATGAGATTCTATTTCCTAAGAACAATTTCAAAGACAAATCATACCAGGTGTGGTCCTTGGAATCAAAGAAAGATTTGTGGGATATATTATTTGCTGTCCATCAGGTAAAAACTATTCAAACACTAGTTATAGGTAGAATATAGTTCTCTCTTGACACACTGGATGGTATGTTGTATACAATTGTTTAAATTTTGATTATATACATGCACACACACATAAGGAAAACAACACTCTGGCAGGTAAACTATCTCTGATGTTTAACAGATATTAGGGAAAATATCATAAATATAGACTTGTGTGGCTGCTTCTGTGTGCTAATGATTTCTGGACAAGACATCATAACTATCTTAGAAATATTAATCACTAAAAGTCAAGGGGAAAATGTGAAAGTCAGATCTTCATTTGTTTTCCCCAAAACAGAGCAAAGAACCAACCTCTGAACATATCTCTATGAGTCATGTAACTTCAGAGGAGGTTGCACCTTTAACTTCATCAGATTTAATGTATGGGGTCTTAGTATAAAATATATAGGTACTAGGTGAGCCTAGAAATTGTTCTACTTCCTCATGTTAAAAATTGCCATATACTTACCCTGTGTAGTTTAATACAGCACAGAGAACTTAAATGTATGCCTCCCTCAGCCTCTTTCATCATTACCTACTGAAAATACACAGTAGCAAGAGTCAAATTCAAATAAACTTGTTTGAGAATATGCGAGGCTTTATAAGAGAAGAGATGAACTACATGTGGAAGGTACTGGCTACTATATACTGAATGAGCAAGGAAGATGTTTGTGTCACTAAATTCTGAGGTTTCTAGATTAAGAGGACAGAGCATAATGTTAGTTAATAGATACTTTGCACATATATAACCAGTCATATTATGGGTTTTAAACCCCCTATCAAGAATTCCAAGTGGAAGTATTAACATAATGCTGAGTTAGCTTTTAGGATCTTGGAAAAAGTTAAATACACCAATCAATGAAGTAGTCATGACTAAAGTACTCTTACAGACAGTGGTTTAAAGGATTAAAAGAATTAAAAGACTCAGAAGTGGGTATGATAGACAGATATCCTTAATGCTGAAAAACTCTTCAGATGACTATGTTTCTAAGGAAAGCCTAGAGTGTACTCCATTGACCAAAGTAATAGGAACAAGAACATTGCGGAGAAATTCATTACTGGTCATCTTCTGTAGGGCAAGGCTAAAGGTAGATTATATTACAGAATTCAGCAATCTGGGTGGAGCATGTCTGTAGTCTCAGTGGCCTGGGAGGCTGAGGTAGGAGGATCAAAGCCTGCCTCAGCAACTTAGTGAGGCCCTAAGCAACTCAGTAGGACTCTGTCTCTAAATAAAATACAAAAAAGGTGGGGGGGCTGTGGATGTGGCTCAGTAGTTAAGTGCCCCTGGGTTCAATGCCCAATACTGAAAAAAAAAATTCAGCTATTTGATAGCAATTAAGATGGGAACCCCAAACATCACAGGCCAGTTTGATGTCCTCAACTGTTATCAGTGGACACAGTTATTGCAAAGAATGTCTATATGAAAGAGAGCAGTATCAAAGGTAACTAAAGAGATATTTAATGGAAAATGATAGTCCTGCAATGAAGTATATCAATAGACAATGAAATTAATGGTTAATATATACAATAAAAGGAAATTCAGAATAAATTATCGGGGAGTTGGCAGTTGTCTTTCCCCCCAAATCATAGTTTTTTGTAAAAATTTAGTTCTAGAGATCTAAACCAATTATCAAGTTTGGTACTCACTGCTGAGGGAGATACTGCATCCTTATGTAAAATGGTTCTCCATTACATTAGTAAGTATATTCATTAGCAATTTCTTCACTCTTTCTCTAATGCTTTCTATGAATATGTAGTAAAGCAATTATACTTCGGAAAAAAGTATATCAAGATCATTCATGAATGGTTGAATATATTATGATAGTACGGATAATAATGATGACTCAAAGTGCTACTACTGGACACCCCTGTATTATCTATTTTTGCCCAGCAAACCACCCCAAAACTCAATGACTTAAATCTAAAATTATAATTTATTATTTCATGATTTATGCTAGTGAAGTATTTTCAAGTAGTTTTGGTGGATACTTTTAATGTTTCTTATGAGGTTTCTGTTATTTCAAGGTATAACTGGATCTAGAGGATCCAATTCTAGGTAAATGTCTTAGTTCATTTGATATTCTATAACATATATACCATATACTAGGTAGGTCAAACAGCAAATATTTACCTCTTCCAGTTCTGGAGGCTGGGAAGTCTAAGATCAAGTTATTGGCACATCACGGGGAGGGAGATCACTCTTATATGCCTCTTCTTATATGGGCACTAATTCTATCCTGAGGACTCTACCTTCATTTTCCACTTACTTCCAAATGCCCCACTTACAAATACTATACCACTAGAGGTTATGGTTTCAATATATGCATGGGGGTGCACACCAAACATGCAGTCCATGATAGTTACTAACACACATAACTAGCACATTGATACTAGAAGTTTGGGCAGGGGGAGGGCTCAAATATTCCCCAGGTGGACCTAATCCAGGACTACTAGTGTCCTTATTACATCTTGACTGACTTTACCCAGGAAGAGTCATCTAAATTAGCAAGGTGGAAGTGGTAATGCCTTTTGCGATGTAATCTCAGAAGCTACACAACATCACTTCTACCACATTGTATTTGTTACAAGCAATTTCCTAAACAGAGCCCACATTCAAAGGAGGGAAAACTAGACTGTGACTTTTGAAGAGGGGCGTCAAATAATATTGGGACATATTTTTAAGCTTTTATAGTCCTTTTAGGATGGGAATGCTATGATATCTGGGTGAAGTCCATCTACTCACTGAGTGATCATGTCCTCTGTCTAAAAATATATATAATTAAAATGTATGTGTTTAGTTATACATAAAATATATAACTAAAATAAACTTACTTGGTAAATGGGAGAACACTCATATTGATTCTTTGATGAGTGAGCCAAAACCTACAGTAGTGAAAACAATCAAATGGGTGGCTCTGATATGATCAACCTCATCAGCCAATATGATCAATCAAATGTAATAACCCATCCCTGGGAAATGGTAAACATCAGTTGCACATTCTAAAACAACTTACTCAGGATAGGCACTACAACATTGGACTAATCATGAATTTAAGCAAGAAAGAAACCCATTTGTAAGCTGTTGGGCTAAACATAAAGTCTTCACAGATAGAAAAGGTAAAACCATTATTAGTTTGAAGGTCCGGTTTTCCAGAGTGTGAGTGTTTCTGACCATAGTTAAGTCTCTTACTTTTAGCTCTGATCCTTGCTTGATCACTTCTGGCTCCTGTGGCTAAAAGACCAGCAGTCAAGGAAAGTAGTTACCATGCTAGCAAGGATAATTATCCTGAATTCAGGAGACAGGGTTGTTCCTACAGCAGTGCTTGCAGGGAATAATAATAGACAGTAGGGGGACTCACTGGAAGTCTCTGAGATATTTCCATGCACCGTAGAAAATTGTAGCAGCCATGGTGTAAGAATATCATGTATATCTAAAAAAGACATATAATTTAAAAAAATGGCATAATAACCAGTGGCTTGCCCCTCTCTCATAGGGTGTGAGGTTACCAAATCAGGAGAATTACCAATTGAGGATGAGGAAAATCTAGAATGAGTGGTGGAAAGTAAAATGTGTATTAACTATGGGCTCAATAATGTATATATTTTATCCCACTAATATTTCTTTTATAAATAAATATATCCAGTAATTATGAATCTAACAGATATACCTAGATGGAGCAAATTAAAATTGAAAAACAGATGGACTGTGTAGTATCAGTGGCAAAGGGTGGGCTACAGTGGATACCATTTGGTGCTTTTCTTCAGAAAAAGTGTAACTACACTAGTACATCTCAGCTGCTGTCAGTGTTGGATGCTAGTTGATATCTTATATCTGTACCTTTTGTTAGAGCATTTTCCTGGGTTGGTGGTAGCTTAAATTTTATTGGAACGTTTATATCTCTTCCCTACTCATTCTCCTTTGTAAATAGCTGATGATAAACTGATATAAAAATATATAAAACTGGCCTACCTTGTCTCAAGTTAGGATAGTCCTATGGTATGACTTATGTATCAGATGCACCTGATCTACTTCAGCAGATTAGGATAACCCTAGATTTTAGATGATGCTCCATCCTTTATGTACTGTTTCCTCTTTATTATGCTGCTTCTTTAACTCTTCTTACAAGTCTTTTCCCAAGAGTGCATCCTCAATAAAACATACACCCGAATCTCTGCATCAACTGATGCTTCTGGGGAACACAAACTAAGCTCCTGATATGTGGTAAACATTCAATATTCTTGTTTCTTGATTTGCTTCTTTGTCTGTTTTGGAAAAACCCATGAATGAATAAGTATACAAATTTAACATGCCGCTATTTTTTGAAAGTATAAAGGAAAGCAGTGAATGTAAGTAGGGAGTATTTCTTTTTAGCTCTAGAAAAATGCAAGTTAGGACCAGTTCATTAGGTAATATCCTCAGGAAAAGTGTAAAGATTTTTTTTAATCTTATTTAAAGAGTCAGGGTAAGAATAGGAATGGCAAATTTGTGAGACTCTAAGAAATAAACTTCTATTTAATTAGTGTGGAATAAAGGCATACATGTTTTATTCTTCAATAGCAGTCTTGAGGCAATATGATTGCTTTATAAATATTAATCATTAGTCAGAATAACCAAAATCATTTTAAATAATTTATAATAAAGCAATAAATTTCATGAATGTTTGATCACATTATTAAGTTTAAAGAATCAGATGTAAAATTTGCATTTCCTTAATGTTTTGGATTTCTCCCTTACTTTTCTCTTAACTTTTCTTTCAGAATTATTTTAGAGCTTGAAAAAACCTTAACATACATCAAAATCTACCACTTGATTTTTCATAAAAAAACTTAGATAATATACTCTTGAAATAAGTCCACATAAATGCCTTGTAACCCATAATCATGCTGTCCATATTATTTTTGAACAATTTGTCTCACATGATCCATATATAAAAATAGTTTTAATAACCAGTTCTCCAAACTACACATTTCCTGTCACATGATCATTCATTATTTAATCTATGATCTTTCAGAATCTCTTTCAATAACAAGTATATTGACTTCTTAAGATTGAATTATACAAGAATATAAATTCAGTCAGTTGTTTCCTTACTCAAGATTAGGCCCAAAGTAGTAAGACACATGGATTTTCTTTAAAGAAAGAATATGCGTATACTATAGTGTTATTTTGTTTCAAAATGGTAAATAAAAGAAATTGCTTGTTGAATGTTTTATCAAATACTCTATAAAGCATAAAATAAAAAATAAACAACTGCTGGAAATCTTAACTTGTAAATATTAGAAACCATTTCCCCTCAGCCATGTTGCATTGCTGAGTGCTGGCATTATGCTAATTAACCAATGATGTTTACTAAACATATGCTCTGAATTATCATATAATAAATAATTTATATGTTTCGATTACTGTGCTATACTGTTGATCTACAGAGATAATTAAAAATTGATGTTTATTTGGAAAGAAATAAATTGTTCTCTTTCTAAATTCTTTACATATATCAAGGATTTAGAAAATGATGTAAAAACATTGTTTTATAAATTAAGGATATAATGTATTTTACAGTAAATCTGGCAAAACAGATTTGAGAATATTCAAAGCAGTTGAAAAGGTAAAGGAATTCTCCTATACTAAACATATAAAGTAATTTTTAAAAATAAAATAAAGAAAGAGAATCAATCCATGTTTACATAATCTCTTCAAGACCAACAACTAGGTTAGGATTGAATTGAATAAACTGAAAATGGAAATTGTGTGGGAAACATTTTTGAATTCAATAATTTCAATCTATAGAGTGGGAAAAATATTTTGGAACATATAACTTATAAGGGATTAATATCATAAAATATAAAATAACTCTTCCAAATAATAGAAAAATATACAAATAACTTGATTTTAAAATGGTCAGTTGACTAGAATAAGCATTTTTTTTCAAAGAAGACATATAAATGGTCAACAGGAATAGAAAAGGGTGCTCAATATCACTAATCATCAGGGAAATTCAAGTCTGAACCAAAATGGATATGACTTTTCAACAGAAAATATGTCTTTGAATAGTTTTCCCTCCCTCAATCTCTTCTGAGTATTAAATGGAACTTCTTGTTAACAACTAATAAATGACTTGAAGAACACATAAGTTTAATGAGATCATAAGTACATTTATTAGTATTAAAATGAAAATATTTAAATCAGTATTCTCATCTGTGAAATATAGTAACCTAATCTGTAACCCAAATACATTTTGACATATAATAGTTTTATTGACAAACTACAGTAGAATAACACAGAATTCTAGTTGAAAAACCTTCAGAGCAATCATTCTGGTTGAGTAATGTGTATGTTGCACAAGTTTATGTGTTTCCATTCAATGGATAGTCCATGTAAGTGACATCTTCTAGATTTTTGTAGGACATGTCTTGCATCATTATATATGGTAGCCTAGTGAGCCAGGTCACTTTGACATTTTTCAGACAAGGCAACTAAAATTACAAATGAAATAGAGGAGTTTTCCTAATGAGAAAAAGCAATTCTAGAAAGCTAATCTGAGAATAATTTGATTTGATCTAGAATGTCATTTGAATTGTGTTTAGAATAACCAAATTCAGATGATGCATTTAGGAACATTTAAAATGTCTATCTAAAGGATCACTGTAGTTTCAAAGAGTAAAAATATGTACTTATTTAATATTATATACTTTATTTACTGTTATATACTTTTTATAAAATATATATTTAATTGAGATGGTGATAATTGGGGGAAAATTTTTAAAATTACATGTTGATATAAAGCTATCATTTTTAAAATCTCTTGATGTTGAATTTCAACTAATCTTTCATGTTATCAAAGCATACAAAAAATCCTTTATATATAGGTAAATCAGCAATATGTCATGAAAATGAATTGTTAGATGACTCTTACTGATTATATGAAAGACTTTTCTTTGAACCATATTGTATGTTCAATGAAAGAAAATCTGGAGGCTGAACCTAGAATCAAATGAGGTAACAATGGAAACAAACTATCCTTCTTTATGGATGAGTAATACTCCATTCATTGTCATGCTAAGTGAAATAAACCAGTCCTAAAGAACCAAAGGCCAAATGTTCTCTCTGATATGTAGATGCTAATCCACAACAAGGGAGAATAGGAAGAGCAAAAATACAAGTTCACTGGAGTAGACAAAGGGGAATGAAGGGGAGGGAGGGGGATGGGAATAGGAAAGACAGTAGAATGAATTGGACATAACTTTCCTATGTTCATATATGAATACATGACTAGTGAAACTCCACATCATGTACAACCACAAAAATGGGACCCTAATTGGAATGAGTTGTACTCCAAGTACATATAATATGTCAAAATACACTCTACTGTAAAGTATACCTGAAAACAACAAATAAAAAGAAATAAACTGTCCTAATTCTCCAAGCTGATAGATTAACAACACAGTTAACTCTGACTTAAATGTTTGCAGGCTTTTGAAAGGAGGGGCTGGAATCTACATAAGACCCCTGGAATGAAGCTGGCAAGGGTCTAATCACCCCATAAGGACACTCAGGAAAGAAAATCATAAGGATGTGAATCACCCATGCACTATATCTTCTAGCTAGGAGCAGAATTCATGGAAAGTAATATCCCTTGAGAACAATAGCAGTTACTTTCACTGCACTACATGGAATTCAAGAAGCTAAGTTTAGTGCAGTTGAGGAGAAGAGGTTATATTCAATAATAGAGGCAAGTGATTTAGTCCTCCTATCTGCTCAATTGTACACTTTTGTTTATCACACAAATACTACAAGTATTTTTATATTATGAGGACAGGGATACTTGCACTTGAAAGAATCAGTTTTAGGGTAAAAAAACACCATCAATGAGAATTTACTTTGAGGAAGACTTGAGGGATGCTTTGATGGGGAATAATATTTCATTTATACAAATGCATGTCATTTAATGGATTCTGAAAAATCCAGGCAATAGAATCTACTATTCAGCACAATAATTGGCAGTAATTCTCAAATTTCATGTAAATGAGAATTATATGGGTAATTTCTTTAAAAATACTGACACTCTGAAACATTACATGGGGATTTAGACCAGACATTTGAATTAAGAAGGGAGGGGAGGACTAAACAACACACCCAGCACTGGTGATTAAAAAGTAGAATTTTATCTTTATTTTAAATGAAATTTTTATAAGACCTTGAAATGTGTTTCCATTTTGAAAAATAAATTACATTTTTTCCCTTTGTAACTCTAAAATTTGGACTGAAAACTTTTATATCATGTGGATGAAGAAAATGTCTTATACAGTTTTGTGTCAAATAACATTAAGATTAGAGAGACATATATGTAGAGGTTCTTGCCCTATATAGAGAGGAAGGAGTCATACTTTGTATACAGTTTTCACTTTTTCTGTTGTTTGTGGTGATAGTGACGGTGTTGATATCCCCACAACCTGACTAAGATTTTAGAGATTGTTATATTTTGTAGATCTCCTGTGTGAAATAAAAATATGAACGTGAGTCCATGGATTTGTAAAATCAATAGGAGAGGAATGAACACCAGGAAAGAATAGTACCAGTAGAAGTGGACTGAAAAGTAGAGAAGTAGGGGTGAAAAAAACTAGCTGAAGTGGCAATCCAAAAAATTTTTTTTACCTTTTTTGTGAAACATGTAACAACTTGACATGCCTTGAAAACTATTGCAAAGAAGATCTGTTACAACCTGGAATTCCACAGTAAGTGTCATGAGGACTCACATTACTCTGTGAGCTACATAACATTTATTTTTTAAATGTTTTAATTAGTTCAATATAGTTACACATGATGTTAATGTTCATTTTGACATATAATTTGTTGCATTTTTAAAATTTCTATTTATTTATTTATTTCACACATGAAAATAGTGGAATGCATTACACTCATTATTACCTATTTACTGCACAAGTTTTTGTAACTCTGTATATAAAGTATATTCATGCCAAATTATGCCATTATACATGTACTCTTTTTTTCCATTACAATTCTTAATACACATATGTACCACAATTTTTCATATCTCTGTTTGTATATAAGGTATGTTGACACCAACTTCAAATCTTCTTACATATATTTTGTATGATGACCATCACATTCCTCCATCTTTGTTATTCCCCTTTCCCCTTCCTTTCCCTCCCACTCCTTTTCCCTATCTAGAAGTAATTGTCCTCCCATGCTGTCTCTCCATACTCCACTTTGAGTTCCCCCCTTATATCAGAGAAAACATATGACATTTGTTTTTTGGGGATTGGCTAACTTCACTTAGCATAATCTTCTCTAATGCCATCCATTTAACTGAAAATGCCATTATATTGTTCTTTTTTAGTGCTGAGTAATATTCCATTGTATATAAATGACACATTTTTTTTATCCATTCATCTACTGAGGGACATCTAGGTTGGCTCCATAGTTTAGCTATTGTGAATTGTGCTGCTATAAACATTGATGTGGCTGTGCCCCTGTAGTATGCTATTTTTAGGTCCTTTGGGTATAGTCTGAGACGAGGAATAGCTGGGTCAAATGGTAGTTCCATTCCCAGCTTTCCAAGGAGTCTCCATACTGCTTTCCAAATGGGCTGCACCAATTTGCAGTCCCACCAGCAAAGGATGAGTGTACCTTTTTCCTCACATTCTCACCAAAAATGGTTGTTCTTTGTCTTCATAATGGCTGCAATTCTGACTGGAGTGAGATGGTATCTTAGAGTAGTTTTGATTTGCATTTCTCTAATGGCTAGAGATGATGAGCGTTTTTTTGCATATATTTGTTGATTGACTGTATATCCTCTTCTGAGAAGTGTCTGTTTGGTCCTTGGCCCATTTGTTGATTGGATTGTGTGTGTGTATTGCGCTTATCTTGTTGAGCTCTTTATATACCCTAGAGATTAGAGCTCTATCTGATACGTGAGGGGTAAAAATCTGTTCCCAAGATGTAGGCTCCCTGTTAATCTCACAGATTATTTCTTTTGCTGAGAAAAAACTTTTTAGTTTGAATCCATCCCATTTGTTGATTCTAGGTTTTAATTCTTGTGCTATAGGTGTCTTTTTAAGGAAGTTGGGGCCTAGCCCCACGTGATGAAGATTAGGACCTACTTTTTCTTCTATTAGACACAGAGTCTCGGGTTTAATTCCTAGATCCTTGATCCATTTTGAATTAACTTTTGTACATGGGGAGAGATAAGGTTTCAATTTCATTTTGTTGCATATGGATTTCCAGTTTTCCCAGCACCATTTGTTGAAGAAGCTATCTTTTCTCCAGTGCATGCTTTTGGCACCTTTGTCTAATATAAGGTAGTTGTAATTTTGTGGGTTAGTCTGCGTCTCCTCTATTCTGTACCATTGGTCTACCAGCCTGTTTTGGTGACAGTACCATGCTGTCTTTGTTACTACTGCTCTGTAGTGTAGTTTAAGGTCTGGTATAGCGATACCACCTGTTTCACTCTTCCTGCTTAGAATTGCTTTAGCTATTCTGGGTCTCTTATTTTTCCAGATGAATTTCATGGTGGCTTTTTATATTTCTATGAGGAATGCCATTGGGATTTTGATCAGAATTGCATTGAACCTATATAGTGCTTTTGGTGGTATGGTCATTTTGATAATATTAATTCTGCCTATCCGTGAGCAAGGTACATCTTTCCATCTTCCAAAGTCTTCTTTGATTTCTCTCTTTAGGGTTCTGTAGTTTTCATTGTATAGATCTTTCACCTCTTTTGTTAAGTTGATTCCCAAGTGTCTTATTTTTTTAAGGCTATTACGAATGGGATTGCCCATCCCAGTTGTCAGCCACACCCACCAAAAGTTGAGGAGATAGATTTTCCAAGATGGAGCCCATCCATTTCCCCCACTGGGGCCTCCAGTGAGGTGGAGGAAGCTGGGCTGTCCCCAGACTGCATCTGGCTCTCAGTCCAGTGTCCTGTGCTGAAGCGGATCACAGCATGGTGCCCTGTGGCCCTATATGGGCAATGACCCAGCAACTCTGCTCAGGTACCAGAGAGCCACGTGGAAGCGCTCAGACATCCAGTGCTGCTGTTCTGATTCACACCGGCAAAGAGTGACTCTGCTTTCCTTGTGTTCTGTGCTGTGCTTGCCTCTCTGGTGTACTCTGTGAAGATCCACTATTTGGGATCCTGTCACACAATCTGAGAAGCTGCAAATTCCTCAGGGCGAGCACCTGTGGAGAAACCATCCGACCACTCTCTTGGATTCACACACAGAATGGGATCTCCTCTCCTCCGCCATCTTGGATCTCCTAATTTGCCGCATTTAATCCCCAGTATTTCCCCTTTTCCTCCTCACCCGATCTTTTTCCTCTCTCCTCTCCAGATATTGCTTCTTATATTTTTTGTTTTGAATTGTCATATTATAGTTATACATAAAAGTGGAATTAATTGTGACACATTTATACATGCACATAGCAAAGTCTGGTCAATTGTATTCTGCAGTTGCTACCCTTTCTCATCTCTCTTTTCTCTCCCTTTGCCCTTCCCTCTCCTCTATTATTCTCCCTTCTGTTTTCATGGGATTCTCTATCTCTCTCTAGCTTATGCATTTAAGAAAAAACAGTTGACTCTTACTTTCAGAGTCTGGCTTATTTATTTCACCATTCATAGCATAATGTTTTCTAGTTCCTTCTAATTACTGGCAAATCCTTTAATTTCATTCATGTTGATGACTGATCATCATTCACACATACACACACACACACATATATATCATGTATTCTTTATTCATCCATCAAGTTATGGTTTAATAACTTCACTATTGTAAATTGAATCATTATTGTGAGTTGGTATGCAGATATTACTATAGTATACTTATTTTAATACTTTAGGATAAATACCAAGGGATAGGATAGCTGGGTCATATGATGGTTCCATTCCTAGTCTTTTGATGGATTTTCATACTGATTTCTGAAGTAGTTGTACTAATTTGCAGTATGAAAAATAATTAATAATTGTACATTTTCCCCCACATTCTTGCCAGCATTAAAGTTACACATAATATTTAGGTTTATTTTGATATAACCATCCATGCATGAAATATAATTTGTCCCAATTCAGTTCCTAGTACTTTCTCTTTTCTTCCACTTTTTTCTCCCGCATTCCTTTTTATTATTTGTATTCTTGATGATTACCACTCTAAATGGAATGAGATGAAACCTCACTGTAATTTTGATTTCCATTTCCCTGATGGATAAGGGTATTGAACTGTTTTATGTATTTGATGGTCATTTGTTCTTTTTCTTTTGATAAATGTCTATTTAGTTTAATTGTCCAATTATTGATTGAGTTATTTGATTTTTGGTGTTAAAGTATTTTTTACTTCTTTATATATTCTGGATATTAATCCCCTATTGAAAGACTAGTTAGCAAAAATTTTCTCCCATTCTGTAGTCTGTCTCTCTATACTCTTGTTAAATTTATTGGGAAGAAGCTTTTTAATTTGAAGTTGTCACATTTATTGATTTTTGGTTTTATTTCTTGAGTTTTGAGAGTCTTGTTAAGGAAATTGGGGACCATATAGATATGTTTGACTGATGAGCTTATGTTTTATTCTAGCAGTCACAGTGTTTCTGGTCTAGGTCTGGTCCTAGGTCTTTGATCTACTTTGAGTTCTTTTTTGTGAGGAGTGATAGGCAGGCATATAAATTCAGTTTTCTACATATGGATATCTAGTTTTCTCAGCAACATTTGTTTAAAAGGCTGTCTTTTCTCCAACTTAAGTTTTTGACATATTTGTCAAGGACCAGGTAACTGTATCTATGTCAATTTGTCACCAGTACTTCTATTCTAGTCCTGTGGTTTTCATGTCTGTTTTTATGCTAATACCATGCTGTTTTTGTAACAGTAACTTTGTAATACAGTTTAAAATTATGTATTGTGATGCCTGGCACATCACTTTTATTGTTTATAATTTCTTTAGCTATTCTGGGATTTTTATTTTTCCATATGAATTTCAGGATTTTTTTAATAGTTATAATGGCATGAAGCAATTAATGCTAACCAGTGAGTAAGGAGATGAATTATGTTGGGATGTATAAGGAAAATGTCACAACTTCAGTTTAGGATCTCATCCATCCCATAAAGAAACAAACTTGAAAATTTGGGAAATCATTTGGCTTATTTTAGATCACTACATAGATATAAGTCAATTCCCTCAGCCTGGCCACTGGTGATACAACTCCAGAAACTAGTTGCAAAAATATGGTAATAACAGACTTTAGTTTAACCACTAAACTAGTTCTATTTCCAAAATAGATGGGTAGTTTTCTCTACCTCTGTTTTAAGTTTGATACTGGCCTTCCCCATATATCATTGAAAGAAAATACCTTTCCTTTGAGGGAGATCCTTTCTCAAAGTAATAGCTTCAAGAAGGACACAAAAATAAATTCTGAATAAAGAAAAGAAAATTATTTAGGCAGCCAAATTAATGAGGTGATAAAATATTCAACCTCCTCATATCCTTCCTTCCTTTGAAATATTTATTTCTGCCTTCTCTGCACTGGGAAATTTGGGGGAAGGGGTGCTTATAATATACCAGTGAGCCAAACAAAGATATCTATTTATAGATTATTTATTGAGTGTGTGTGGAAGAGTGAGAGAAGGCATAGGAACTGGTAGAACATGTTTAAATCAATCATGTGATATGACTTTGGAAAGAAAAATAACATCAGAACTCTGAAAACCTGAATGATGTCACAGATTTTAGTTAAATATTTGTGTCATTTAGAAAGTTTAATGTACAGGCATTTAAAATGCTATTCTTAAATAATTATAATTGAAGATATTTCACATGTATTGAAACATTGCCAATCCTCAAGTAATAATATTGAGTATTTAAAATAATATTCAGTGTGATTCTACATATGTACACATGTAATAATTCTATCAGAGTAAGGTATTTGTTGTTACCTGAAGTTACTATATTGAGATATAGTTCAGAATTTCCCCAAATTAAATGTTCTTCATTAATTTCAGTATATTTGAGGATTAAGTTCCTTGGGACCTTTTCTCCTATTCACCATTATCTGCTCCTCCATGAGCTTTGATATTTTCCAATTTCATTGTTTTAAAAACAATCTTTACACCGATTACATATGTATACTTCCATCTTGGAAATTTGATCTCTTCCAAGAATACCAGTCTTATATATTCAACTGAATCTTCATCACCTGAACCAAGATAACTAACAAGCATATTGAAGTCAAGTACAAAGCAGAACACTTGATCTTTTCCTTTCTAAACTGTTCCTCATACAGTCCTCCCATATTAGTTAATAACAACTTCATATTACTTCCCAATAGTTATTTAGCCCTAAAATTGAAGCCATCCTTGATCCTTCTCTCTTTTACCATTATTTCCAATCTGTCAGAAAACTATGACACTATTACTGTACTGAGTCAACATCATCATTCTCTTGGATTATTCCATTTGCCTAATAGTATGTATTCATATGTGTGTGTTTAAATAATTTAATTAGTACATCTGAGAAGAGGCAGTAGAGATGGAAACTGGGGCCTTGTGCATGCTAAGCATATTCTCTATCAATGAGCTCTATACCTAGCCATTTAACCAATACTTGTGATAACATATATTTTCCATATTGTGAAACAGCTTAAATCACTAGTTGTATTCTATTACATGTAATATTTAAATCACAAGAAACTACTTTAGAAGATTAGTTATTTCATCTCTTTTTAAATTTAACATAATGACACAGAAATATTGTCAATTGTATTTCATGTAATATTCATGTTTGATGCTACATAAAAATATCAGAATAAAAATTTAATAACTTCTGCTTACACTTTTTTCTTCTGCAGTTTACTCTCAGTACAAAGTTATCCTATGGAAACCTTAAAAATAATTGGCTTCTCTGCAAACTAAATAAATGACTTGTAACTTATCATCTTACTCAAATTAAAAAACCGAAACCTTGCCAGGGTTTTAGAAGTCTCTCAAAGTTTAGATCCTATGTGTTTAATCTCATTTCCTATCACTCTCCTCCTTACTTAACTTTCTCCAACCAAACTGGTCTCCTTGAACTCTGTCAAATCAGGGATGTTATTGACTCTGGGTTTTAGTACTTTTGGCTTCCTCTGTCTGCAACTCTTTGCTTAGTTCTAAAATAGTTTACTCCCTTACTTCCTTTGGGTTTTGCTTAAATATGGCCTTTCAGGAAGACTTCTCTGATCACCCTATTCTAAATTTAATACTTCTTCCATTTCTTCCTATTCTCTGCTAGCATTAATTTAAAAACATTCTCCATTTTACCTATATGTTTAATTTATAGTCTATCCTGTCTCCATAGGACTGTAAGATCCTTGTGTATTTGTGTTTGTTTTGTTGATTCTTGTAACCCTCTACTTTTTTAAGAGAGAGAGAGAGAGAGAGAGAGAGAGAGAGAGAGAGAGAGAGAGAGAGAGGAGAGAGAGAGAGTTTTAATATTTATTTTTTAGTTTTTGGTGGACAGAACATCTTTATTCTATTTGTATGTGGTGCTGAGGATCGAACCCAGCGCCCCTTGCAGGCCAGGCCAGTGCGCTACCGCTTGAGCCACATCCCCAGCCCTGTAACCCTCTACTTTAATTGCCTCACACATATTTGTTGCCCAAATAAATTTGTTGCTGAATTAATGAATTCAGTTTTGAACAGCATTTTCATATGTGTCGTTTTCCTTGCTGTGAAAACCTTAGAAAAGCATCTAACAGAATTAGTTGAAAATGAGGGATTAATATATCATGTTTTATTTCCTTTCATTTGTATTTACTGTTTAGTCAATCTAGGTTCAGTTTGTAATAGATGCTTTATTCACTAGAAAAAAAAAATTCCTGCCACCAATTTCTTTGGAAAAGTAAACTTCATGAAGATTCATTATTAATTTTCTTTACTGTTTGAAAGTTTCTTTTTCATATTATACAAAATTGTACAAATTGAAGCTGTTAAGAATTTTATAGAGCTGTCTGGGATGGTTTGAAGCAATTTTCCATCATCACACCTTGATTCTTAGTCTTCCATCTAATTCACATGGCAAATTGAACAAAAGAGCAGATGGAGTTACAACCTGTAGATGTTTTATTAGTGTCTTCATTATTCAGAGGTGCTCATTTATAATCCTCCAGATAGATTCCTTGCTATGATGCATAGACAAAGATCGGCTATACCTAGTAAATTAACATAGTAAGATATCATCATTTTCCCTTGAAATTCTTCTTATTCATTAGAATATGATTGTGTTTTGTACATTTTAGTTCTTGATATAAAGACAGGAAGATAAGAGTGGGCAGGGTATAATTGCTTGTCTTTCATAAAACAATTCAAATGTTTCCAGGTTTCAGTGTTTAGAAACATTAAGATTGTTAATCCATAACATCATTGCAGCATCAGACCATTGGTTCTGGAAGATTTCATTTGTTCCTGCTTAAAATTACTATTGTAATGACAATCCTCCTCCTACCTGACCATTTGCAATTATTTTCTCTATTTCTGTGTTTACATATTCTTTTTGATATTTCATTACTTCAAATGTCTATACACATTAACATTTAGAATATTCACCTGACTTTTTGAAAACAGAAATTGTTTTTTAAAGAACAATGGAACAGATGATATTTTGTTTCTATACTGACATTTCCATGAGGCTTTAAATATTGCTGTTTGGCCTGATTATTTATTTATATTTCCTTATGATTATGAAAATGCTTGCTTCTCATGATTTGGTATTATTTTATAAGAAATAAAAATTGATAAAGTAATTCTAACTCGTAGCCTACAAAATCAAAAGATTTTATGAACTAAAATGCTTTTTGCATTTTAAATATATTTTGTTTCCTTCTTTCTGCATTTTGATACATTTATTTGTCTTTATCTTTTCTATTACAATACTTAACTCAATTATATATTTATTTACTGCACTTTCTTATATGGTCTTCTTCTTAGGAAAATACCTGATCTTAAACTTCATCTTGTAAATTGTAAATAAATAACATTGTAGTAAATGAAATAATGAGTCTATGAAATAGACAAAACAGTTTTCTTCATGAATCTTTTGTTAAATTTTACCATTTAGCATCTTTTTGTTTTTGGTGACATATACTTATTTACTTTAATTCTCTTATTAGCTTCTAGAAAAAACTCTAATTATTTCAACCTGAAAAGCACAGTTATAACATATTTCTCCACAATTTTTTTATTGTATTGCCCTTTACTGGAAGTTTTTAGTCATGTAATAAAACTTGTTTTAATTTATAATGTAAAAATCCTGCATGATAATCTTTAGCAGGTAAAATAGTAACAAATTGTGTATTGGTAGAAATCTTCTTGGTTAATAGTTTCTACCATTTTTTCTTTGAGTTTAAAGAACTAGAAGAGGGGCATATAGTGCCAAATTCTTTATTTTGTGATGTAATTTTTTAACATCATGAATGAGAAGAAACCTGCAATTTCTCACATAAGGTGAAACACAAATTTGATTTATGTGCATTATAACATCGTAACTCTCACTGGGAAGAAAATTCACAGCTAGCATTTCTAAGTACTTAGAGATTTAGAGCAACAATATCTTTAACATCAGCATGAGTGGATGGAAAGGAAATATTATGAATTTTGTTAATATTTTGGTCAGTGATACCAATGTAAGTACATTTAATAAGGCTAATTGTGTTTAAAACTGAAAGAAAATAATTTGACTGTTTTTTGCTGAAAAAAAGAAGTGAGAGAGAGCAGTCCGGCCGAGCCCTCCAGCCCATGCCCTGCGGGGACCCATCGCCAGGAGTGCCTAGCCACGAAGTCCATACTTGCCAAAAATGGGGGACTGGCAGGACCGTCAGGACAGCACCAGCAACAGGATGGCGTGGTTGCCCCGGTTGGGCACTGTAGATAATAGCTCTGGATCAGCGACCCCTACTGCTGCTGCTACTGCTGCTGCTGCTGCTGCCACCTCCCTCTAGTGCCCTAGGTCCTCAGGAGTGCTCTCCCATTGCCAGTGGGGCAGCCACTGTCCACTCAGCCTGATTTCTTGACTTCTCCATCGGTACCAACCCCCTGCCCCACCCACCCTCATGTGGAGCCTAAGAGAACAGAACAGGCTGTAAAGCCAGCAAAGAAAAGTCGAGTTTGTGAACTCTTTTTTTTAAATCAGTGAATCAGCAACAACTAAAAAAAAAAAAAAAAAAAAGAATTAAAAAAAACATAAAAAAGTTTTAAAAAATTATATTAGCTTCATGGGACTGAATCACCACCTTCCCTTACACTTTTAAGTTCAGTTCAGATTGTAGCCATACTTAAAAAAAAAGGTAAAGAGGATAATGACATTTTTTTATCAGTATTGTGAATAAACTTGAACACAAATACATGAAAAAAAGTGAAATAGTTATGTTATTGCATGCCTTTACACGCAGCACTCCTCCTCCAATATTCCCCACAGCAGCAAAGAAAATGACAAGGGAAAACACTGCCACTCATTGTTGGTTTATCCTGGAACCTAAACCAAAAGGCAAAAAAAAAAAAAAAAAAAAAAAAAAACGGTGTCAGGAGGAGTTTAACTCTTAAGAGTCTCCTTCCTATAGATGTATACAGTACATTCTTGCTTTTTATTTCACGAATTCAATCATTGTTTAACAATAAAGCTCACAATTGATGAAGAGTATGGCTTGTTTATAACATGGTGCCAGTGAAGACAGGGTGGACAATGATTACACTTCCTGACCTGAAAATTCTTGAATTTGTAAATACTGACTTTTAAAACGGATTTCTACTTTGTACCAGATTTTTTTTAAATCCAGTTATGTCTCCTTCGAAGCACAGCCACACAGTCAACATTTTCCTCTTCTGCTTTCCTGGCTAATGAGTTTTCCATTTCAGCATCCTTGGTTTCCCATATTGGGAAATATGAAGATCTAATGTTTGGTTTGTTTTGGATATCTCACAGATCATTTGCTTGCCTACTGTCAACTGACTCAGTAGAATAATTGCACTAACAATGTTTCATGTCATTCCTGCTCCAAATTGCAACCACATAATAAAATGATTAATTATGGTACTGCTCATTAATGCTTTAATAAACCTTGTTTTCACTATGACTAGCTATAGAGTCATTACCTCATTACTTCCCTAGCATTTTCCTCTTGGCATGAACCACTATCATCTAAAATTATTCCAACATTTTAAATCTTACTAATTAGTGCCTGAAATATTGTTTACTGAACTATCTCATATTATCTTCCAATGTGTTCATATTTTCTTCAATCCGTTACATAGTTGTCTAGGGAAATGGGAGTGTTCATTTTAATCTTTCATTTGTTTCCCATTAGCAAAATTTAACAACTGCTCTCATTTAAAAATCTAGAACATTCCTCTTGTCATGGGTTAAAGGTATTACATTCTCACCAAAGTTGTCTAACATGATATCACTTTCTCTTTTCTTTATCCAAGAATATAGACATTCTCCCTTCATATATTGAATACCAACTTTCTACTTGAATCTAATATATGTAATATGAAATGTCAAGAGCTTTGTAATATTTTGAACAACCAATAAAAAAATAAAAAAATAAAACACACTTAACCTGAATATACCCTATTAACAAATTTTGAATGTGAACAGTAGACTAGATGCAGAGTACTGTGCAGCAGATGTCTAGAATTTACTCATCTTTTTAACTGAAGCTCTATACCGTTTGAACTGCATTTCCACATTTTCCCTCCTCCCCAGCCCATGACAACTACTATACTACTCTTCTTGAATAAGGCCATTGCATATTTCTATGCTCATTGACATTCTGCCATATACCCACTGCACTCTGGCATTCTGCATCAAAAACTCCAGTGCAAAATTATTTTTTGTGTGTGTTTCACTGCCTTTTTGTGAAGGGAAGTATAGTTAGCACTTCTAGTCAACCATGTTGCTCATGTCACTTCCCAGTTATGGTTATTATTATTTAACTACTATGGTTTTCTTGCCTGATGCATGTAGTTGCTTGCTTTTTATATTTACTTATTCTTTTATACTTTATCATCATATAAATTGATCAAAATTATTTAACTGTTATTTGAAATAATTCTGGAATTGATGCTGTGTGCTGTTCATTTTGGTTTTACTTTCAAAATAGATATTAGCAAATGTTGAAATATTTTGTCATTGAGTTTGTGCTTTCCTAGGTTATCAGATTCATGTTCCATAATGAGATACAAGAATGGGGCCTGGGAGATGTCAAAGATCCAAAATCATTTTTTGTACATTTAAGTGTATCTAATGAGAGAAGAGTTCTTGATTTACAGGTAGAGAGTCTAATGAATGATAAAATTACTTAAAAAAATCTTTTTCAAGTAAAATGCTATAATGAAAAGTATGTAGATTATGTAATAACTCTATTAATTTTTCTTAAACAAATGAATAAACTGATGTAATAAACACCCAGATTAAGAAAATGAACATTACCATAGAGGTGAACTTTAGGATACACTTATTTTAATATAGATTGTTATTGATCTCAAAAGTAGGCATTTTGCAGTTCAAATGAGAGCCTAGGGAGTTTACTAGGACTCCTTTTTCTTTGTGTATTCAAAACACTAGTTATAGGGCTATGGCTGTGGCTCAGCGATAGCACACTTACCTGGCATGTGTGAGGCACTGGGTTGGATTCTAAGCAGCACATATAAATAAATAAAATAAAGGTCTATTAACAACTAAAAAAAATACTTAAAAAAACCACTAGTTTTGTCTCCCAACTTTCAGATTGTTGAAATTTCTACTCCTTAACTTTTAGCAGCTTTCATCTTAGTTTGTCTGTTTTTTCCCCTGAAACATTTCAATAATATAGTAAATACACTCAATTGAAACTTGACTTTACATTCTGCCCCTTCTTTTCATTAAAGATGTTGGTCTATCAAGTCCTAGCTAATTTGGCAGCTACACACTTCAATTTTTGTCTTTATTGCTTTGTAGAATTTATAAAAGCTCTGTTGGAATTTCTGCCTCTAAGCAACACCACTTGACTAGATTTGTAGCATCTTCTTCTATGCCAAGAATTGGCAAATATTCATAGGAAAATTTAACTCAGAGAATATCTGCTCACTGCTCTGTATATCACTTCCCTTCTTTCAAGGAATTTGACTCCGCAAGCTCTGTGAGGTTCAGTTGTAGTCCGATTAGATACCTTTGAAGGTATGTTTGAATAGAATTTATTTTTCAAAATCTGTTTTAGATGTTCTGTGCCAGTAAGATTTTTTTCATACATAACTTAATCATATTCAGAAACTGAAGTCCCATCAAGCCACTTTTGCTTAATTTTTTTGGCTGCTCTTTCACCAGGTAAGAGGCATAGTCATTACATTTATCTTTAAAGCCTAAGAAGGAATCAATATTGGTAGCAGGCACACTCTAGTTTTTCAAGGGACATAGTGAAAGAAAGAAAGCCTGAAGGTTTCTAAAAAGAATTCACTTGTGTTCATGAACTTCCTATCCTTGCAGGGCTTTTTGTTTTCCTATATTATACTTCAGGTACTAGTATTGGTGGACCTACTTATGTAGGTCGATTCTCAGAAGAAGAAGTATTAAAATTGTCCCAAGATGGGCTGGGATTGTGGTTCAGCAGTAGGGCGCTTGCCTAGCACAGGCAGAGCTCGGGTTCAATCATCAGTACCACATAAAAATAAAGATATTGTGTTGTGTCCATCTACACCTAAAAATAAATATTAAAAAAAAAATGTCCCAAGACAATGAGAGACAATGGCAGGAGCAGAGTTTTTAAAGCTATTTACTCCAAACTTTTTCTTGAAACAACTCATTTTCTCAGTAGTTCAGCTCTTTGAATAAAAGTGATTCTAGATCCCCTTGAGAAGGGTCTCTGCTACCTTGTCCCTTTTACTGGAGCAACTACACACTGGTGAAATGTAAATAACTATATGTTTAACAATTACTGAATACAGCTCTAAATTGAACCTAATTGCAGGAGACCCAAAGTTTCACTTTGGTCTACCAGTTGGACTAGAATTTATGGAAATTAGGTAATAAATGGAATTTTCATTAAGATACTACTCACAATGGGTCCAGGAGGTCGTCAAATTCATATTGTAGTTATTCACATGCTTCTGGAATGCATATTCATAATTGGAATACTTATACCCATAAACTAGCAGAATCCAAGCCTAAGTTTCCTAAGCTATGGTATGAAGCAAAGTAGAAGCCACTAGAACTTCTTATTCTTAGGAAAATAGTAAAACAAAAGCAGTAACTCATTCATGATGTAATAAACTATATGTATTTTGATTGCCCTCATTACCCCTTAGTGGGTAGTGATTTTTGCTCACATGGTCATGAGGTCAATTAATTTTTTTTTCCTCAAATGTGGAAGTGATAGAGAAAGGAACAAAAAAGATCTCACAAAAATCGAAGAGAGACTGATAGAGTAGAGGAAGCAGACCTGGGGGGAAGGGAAAGGAAGAATTACTTGGGGACGAAATTATGCAGTAACCATAAGTGAATCCTATTTGTGTGCATTATCATAATACACTGATTTTTAAAAAGTAATAGAAGAGGGGTCAGGGTTATGGCTCAGTTGCACAGCACTTGCTTAGCACATGTGAGGCACTGAGTTTGATCCTTGACACCACATTAAATAAATAAATAAATAAATAAATAAATAAATAAATAAATAGTGTTGTGTCCATCTACAACTAAATAAATATATATATTTTAAAAAGTGATACAAGAGACAGCAGTGGAGCAGAATAAAGGGGAATATAGGTGAGAGAGGAGGGGAGCGAAAGGGGAGCTACTGGGGAATGAGATTGATCAAATATGTTATGTGTATATACAAATGTCACAATGAATCCCATTATGTATAATTGTATTGCATCAAAAAAAATGAAAAAAAAATTAGTTATTGCTTCTGGTTTACTATTTTAATAGGTAGAGGCAGTACTAATGATTTCCATTTATCCTTTGCTGCTACAAAAATCTCTCATATTGCAGTTCAGGGCCACTGTCCAGTAATTGTCTGCCACAGTCTGGCTGGGCACGAATAACTGAGCCGCCACAAAGCCTTGTAGGTTCAAATAGCAACTACTTTATTTCAACTCTTCAGGAATCCCTGTGAGAACTCCAAAGTAGTGCAAGAACTCCAAAGTAGCAGGCCGAGGTGAACTGTAAAGGTCTAATATACAGTTGAATCAATCCAGCATCATCTTAAAGGCTCACCTCTCGACCAATACTATTGGCAAAATGCCAGGGGCCATTCCGACTTGGCTGTGGCTCTCAGAAATTGTCAAACTTCCAATTATCTCCATTTCCCCATCGGAATGTTTAATTTGAAAGCTTTGATAATATCAGACACTTTTTAGGAAAAATTAAAAATCAGTCATGATTTTACCATTTTAACATAACTATATCCATTTTTGCCTACAATTTGAAGTCTTTTTCTATATTAATGGATACTTGGCATAATATGGCATAACTTCAGTAAAAGCATATATACAATGTATATATTTTTGTAATTATACTTCATAATTAGTAATATAAGTTTGCACATAAAGAGAGGATTAGGTGGGAGATGAGATATGTCTCACTCGAGAATGAGGAGCTAATTCACACAAAATAAATTTTCTTAATCTATTAACAAAATATATTGATGTTTATGATATAGTTTGCTATTTTGTATGACTATTAATGGTTTCTAATGTTTTTGCAAGTTAGATTATAGCGCCTGATTGGTTGGAATAGCTCATGGTGAGTCTCACCAGAAACCTAAATAGAATGACTTAAACATAAAAAAGAACTGTGGTGTGGTGAGTCTAGAGCTAATCTTGTTTTCTAAGACTTCAGGGACTTAAGCTATTTTTGTATTTCAGTCTTTATACTTTTCTGCATGACACTGAAATTCTCAATAATGTCTGAAGGATCCCCAGCCATCATATCTATTACCAGAGTAAGATCCATGAAATTGTTTGAAAGATTTATAAATTTTCATGCTTATAACCAAGTTTGTGTTTTACATGACAATATAATTAACTAAATAATTGTAGTTCTAGCAGTACATGTATATGAAAAGCTTAAATATATACGTAAGTGTTTACCAACATATGTAAACACACACATTTTATGTAAAATTAAGTATTTGTAGGTATAACCACACATGCATGTGAAGAGATTCCTCAAAGAAGTTGGCCAGAATATATGAATGGTTAAATTAACTTAGGAAGCCAAATACACAGTTTCATATGAAACTTTGATGAGAGTAGTAGCCCCATGCATTTTAGTAAATTGAAGATGATACCTACTACTGTGCCCCAGACATGATGCTGAGCTATTTAAGACTCAGAGGCAAGTTGAAGATGCTCAGTAATTGAGAATTTGAGATTTTCCTGGAATTGTCTTCTATTAGATTCATTTATACTGAAGTTGTTTTATATTGTAAGGATGATTAATCAGTGGCTGTGAGATGACCTTTAAGGTAATGAAGACCAGTCAAAAATACTCAGCTAATATTCTGTTGTGGCAATCCATTTATAGATTAATATAGTTCAGAACAAGGACAATGGCAAGGGGAAAAGAAAGGAAGGGAAATAATTAGGAGAAATTTCAAGAACAATCCTTTCAATTTTTAAAAGTTTGTGTACTTTCTTATGTAAGTAGAAAATAATTCTGAGCTTTCCCACATTGATTGCTTGAGAGTGACACATTCTTGAGCAAGAAAATTTCAGTGTTTATATTTGCAATATTTTTCAGGAAAATTAAATTCCTGAAATGTAAAGGATAATACACATTAATTTGATGCATTGCCTATAAGCTACGTATTTAATACATTTGATATAAAATGAGGTTTTAATCTTAAAAGTGAATGAATCCCTATTAATTTATACCACTAAACTCTGCTTTCAGCTTTCTCTAGATGGTAAGATGTAACTTGACAGCTATTTTATTCTTTTTTGCTAGAATAAGAAAACTTTATTTGGAAGTCTCAAAAGGCCAAGTGTGTAGATTTTAAGACATTCAGATTTCTAAGAAGTGTCAAGGCTATTGTTTCTAGCTTCTTTGCTGAAAATTGCATCGTGGTGAATGATCCCAAACATATAATTGATGATTTTTCCTGTTGTTTACACAAGAATGTTTTCATGTAGGAAGTGAATCCTTGTAAAAGCCCATAGGAGAAGCAAACCTGCTTTGACTCTTTCATTTTATTCTATAAATGAGTGATTTGTGAGTGAACTGAGGAAATTCTACATTGTATAGGTCATCACACACTTTCTCCCAGATATTGGATACTTGGGAATGGGAGGAGGAGCTCTTTTATTAGTCTTATTATTTCAGTCTCCTTGAAATTTAAGATAAAAATGTTGTTGATTTCTGGGCAACTAATTTTTAATTAAGTTTTGACAGAAAAATTATCTTCCAAATTATGAGAAATACCAAATATATTTAAATATTTCTACTTTATATTTAAATTTTAAGCCAGTTTTGAATTTGGAAAAAATGAAATCATATTTCCTGATGTGATACCTTTAAGGTATATAGCCTAAGGAATATTTTATATAATGCCTACCTCATAAAAATAAGATTATTAGAAATGGATCAGGTTGAAATTTCTTGTGCTGTGTGAGAAAATTTATTAATACTCAGAGAAGAAAGGACTACTCAATGAAATGAGAATACCAATCACCCAGAAAGGACAGATTTAATCACACATGAACTGTACAATTGCATATTTCAAATATATATACAGCCTTAGAAAATACAAAAGAAACTCCATTTTAACCCAGTAGGTGTTTACATTATTATTTTATTACAAAAATAATATATATGCTCTTTAATCCATAAATAACATTGATGAATGTTTATTATTTTTTACTAGAGAACAATGATAATCAGAGGATCATGCCATTGTTGTAATCTTTGTTTTTGACATGTGACTTTATATAGTCTGAAACTATGACTTATTAATACCTCCATTTAGGAGCATGTATTTAATTTTTTGCTTATAGCCAAGGTCAAAATTGATGTATGTAAGCTTTATACAAATGAAATAGATTGATCTATACTCTAGTAGAGATTTAAAACAAATTCTTACAGAGAATCCCCTCTATTTCCTGCTCATCATAGAAAAATTTCATTGTACCATATAAATCCTAAGCAGCCATTTTGGCTTATCCAAAAATAATCCATGGCTCCTTGTAAGCCATATTTTGAAAGTATATTAAAATATTAAAAACCAGATTATTATTGAATTATTAAAAACCATAACAATTATTTCTGTTTTTTTGGCATTGTTGAGAATTTGTGTTTTATATTTTTATTTCTTTCTATTCTTTTTATTTTTTCCTTTTTTTTTTTTTTGGAGGAGTGGTATAGGTGCACTTTACCATTGAGCTATATTTCTGACCCTTTCCATTTTATTAATTTTTTAAATTTGTTTTAATTAGTTATACATGACAGTACAATGACTTTGATATATCATACATTTGAATCAGATGGGATATAATTCCTCATTTTTCTGAGTGTACAGGTTGTGGAATCATATTAGTCATGTAGTCACATATATACACACAGTAATAATAATGTCTGTTTCATTCTACTATCTTTCCTATCCCCCCATCCCCTCCCCTCCTCTCCCATCCCTTCTCTCTACCAAATCTAAGGTAACGCTATTCTTTTTTTCCATTTTTTTTTGGAGACAGGATCTCAGTAAGTTGCCCAAGGAAAGCTCAAACTTGGGATCAATCTGACTCAGCCTCCTGAGTTGCTGGGATTATAGGCATGCACCACCATGCCTAACTTCATTCTTCTTTGTTTGGTACATAAACATTAAGAGTTTTGCTGGACATGGTGGCCAATGCCTATAATTCTAGCTACTCTGAAGGCTAAGGCAGGAGGATCATAAGGTGTTAAGCACCCCTGTTTTCAATCCCCAGTACCAAAAAAAAAATGTTGTGTATTATCTGTTGACTATTCGCTGTAATATTATAGAAATTTGTATTTGTTTTCGATTGCTGTTAGAACATCATGAAACTAGTGGCTTAAATGATACACATTCATTATTACACAGCTCTATATGTTAGAACACTCACACAAGTCCCAGTAGACTTAAGTTAAATCTGATCCTTCTTGTAGGCATTAAGAAAAAATCAGATTTTTTTCTACTTTACTTTTTCAGATTCCAGAAGCCACCCATATTTCTTGATTCAAGACTGTCTCCCAACATCTTTAAAGCCAGTAATGTTGTATCTCTTTGATCCTTGTATTATCACATCTCCATCTGACTATAGATAGTAATAATTGTCGGGTTTTTAGGACTCTTCTAGATTATCTACTGGACCATCCAGAATTATCTCCCTTTGAGATCCTTAACATTGGTCACATGTGTAAAGTCTCTTTTTCCCTGCAAGGAACTAGGGACTGAACATCAAGGTATAAGTATTAGGGCAGGTATATTTTGGGGGGTTGGGAACCCTCTGTTTCTCATAGCAATAATTGTTTCTTATATTGAGTACTGCTTTTTTGGTATGAATATTGCTTCTTTTCATTGACTTTTATTCATATTTATTGAATGAATCATCTCTCACCCTTTGTTTAACATCTGTGCTATATTTCTAAGATGATATTTTGAACTAAATATTTGCTTAAGTATTTTTTCACAATAATCTCCAGATTTGATAGGGGATTAATATATTCTACCTTATTGTGATATCAGATATAATTTTTGTTCAATTTCTTCATTTTAAGTATTCCAACTAACATTTTTCTTCATTATTATAAGAAATGGTTAGTTATCTCTTAAGTAACCTGAAACCTAAATAAAATTAATGTATTTCAAAAGTAATAAAAATTTTTGAGTTTGCCTATATTTTCATGATGAGATGGTTTCTTCAAAGATTGCATGCAGCAAGTTTCAATGCTTAGATGTCCTTTGGCTTTGCAACTCTTGGTCCCTGGAATAGTTGGGAATTTGTACTCTTGGCCTCAGGTTTTAGAGGATGATTATGACTTGCTATAAAAAACAAACTCTAACACCTACAATTTTGTAGGAAATCTGCTGGATACATCTAAAATTTCTCATAAACATTAATATAAAATCCATTTTGATTGTTGAGATCCTTCAGCCAAAGTATTGACAGCAATAACAAATCAAGAATAGTATTCAGGGCTGGGATTGTAACTCAGCTGCAGAGCACTCGCCTAGCACCTGTGAGACCCTGGGTTCTATCCCTAGAACCACATAAAAATAAATAAATAAGATTAAGGTATTTTGTCCAGCTATAACTAAAAAATTAAATAAATATTTTTTTTTTAAAAAAAGAATAGTATTCAGCCCACCATATCCCCTCATATCCCTGAAGTCCCTTTCCATGTTTACTCTACAGCCAACCAAAAATAGACTTTGAGCCCAAATTCTTTTACTAAATCCAATAGACATTTTTCTGGGATTGTATTATGTTTTTGGCTATGTTTGTGTATGTATTTTCTCCTTCTTAAAAGTTTTTCTTCATTTGCCTCTCACAAAGTCATATTTTCTCTTCATATCTGTTTTTCTGTCTCTTGTTTATATGTTTGTAGCTCCTCTCCATGGCTATTAATATTTCTTAGATTTATACTAGATATTTCTTATTCTATATATAATTTTTGCCTATGTTTTCAAAACCAAATTTATTATGACAGTGATTTATCTGGATGTTGAAACAATATAAATAGAAATGTAATATGACATCTAAGTTTTGGGGCGTTTAATGAATTATTTTTAGAATGATAACATAATTTATTTTATAAAAAAGTAACAATTACCATTTATCAAAGTGAGTTTGAAGTACCTATTCAGAGTTAGTTATATTCAGGAATCAACTAGATCTATATTTTTGAATAGCAGAAAATATTAATTGAATATATTTTTGTGGGATAATTAAAGCCTTGGGACTAGGTGAATATTACAGGGGAGTCTGAGGAATAGGAGAATGAAAATAGTACAAAATTCACAGTTCTAAGCAACACTAGGGCTTGAGAATTAGAAGAGTATCTCATAAAATAACTGAGTATTAATAGTGAGAGAAATGGGAGAAAACTTGGAAGAATATGACATACTGAAAACAAAGTAATTATATGATTGACAGAGTTAGTTTCTCTCCTAATAGTCCCTTCTTTTACTTAAGTTATAGAAGATAAATCATGTTCAGTCAACAAGATGCCAGGGAATGGATAAAGTATCTCTAGTCTCATATGATGACACATGATTGGGTTAAATAAAGCATGTTTATTTCATACTCCTTTGCTGATGATTATTTTATAGATTAACTTGTGACAATGTGCTGACCAATGAGTAGCCATGGGGAATATTCTCTGGGTTCTGACAAAAGACTAAAGTTCTGTGATTATGTCTCAGAGAATTTGATGTCTTAATGATTTCAGCCATTATTAGTGAAACTTGTTGTTTTAGCCAAACATCTCTTACTCAATAGCTTGATTACTGAAAAATGAGCTATATAAACAATAGTTTCTAAATTGTGGAATATAGATGAGTAAAGTAGGTTAGTTAGAGGTGAATGATGACCCAATTATCTGTGCCTGGTGAATTTATTACTTTTATATATGAAGAAAAACATATAGTCAAATATTCTCCTATGATATTTTGTGATGCAGACTACATATGAAATGATGACATATAATTAGAGGTGGGAAAATTTCAGGGCATTGTCTTGAGTTATCTCTTTCTTAAGCTCTATAAAGAGAGAATGGTATTTGGATAATCTAAAAGAGAATTTAAAATAAAGCTTGACATTGAGCAAAGATCAACATTAAGTACCTAGTTTTCTAACATAAGGTTACCATTAATCATTTTCTCTGAGAAAAAGATACTGAACCTGCTAATAAAGATCCAGAAAAGAGTGGTACCACCCTAACTAAATTTGTTTCAAAATATAACAAAGATGATAAACTAGAAATCAACAACTATTTCTAAATCTATCAAATAAAGTAGCAGTATGATGGGAGCAGAAACCACTTTGAACCTTGAACTGGTATGAACACTTAAATAATATTTGATTTATTGATGAACAGTGAGCATAGAAAATTAAAATCTCCTGAAGCCCCAATCTAAGTGAAGAGTTCACTTTTGTGAATTTGCCTTCAGTAGCCCCATCAAGTTCTCATGGTAAAAAATTGAGAAGAAAAAAAAATTTCTCCTGCATCTAGAAAGGGAAAGGAAAAATAACCACTTTAAGACAATCCTAAGAGAAAAATAACCATTTTCAAGTGTACTAAGAAAAATTTTATTCTCTTTTACAAAGTTCTGCCTTCTGATGAAACTACTTTGCAATAGCCATATATAACCAGGAGAAAGGGTAATGAGACATCAAACCACCTTTTGAGCATTCATGTCTCACATAAAATGGGGGCGGGGAGTCTAAGAAACTCTTCTGATGATCACACTCTATAGACTGAGGGCCACTAAAATATTTAAATTTAATCATACGATTAGTGAAAACCTTCTCTCCACAATACCTTGCCATGACATCAACAGATCTCAAGTGTAACAATAGTAGATTACACCAATAAGAGACTAAAGGCATATTCTTTTTAAAAATAATTTTCTTGGGAAATCCAACGATATCATTTTTAGACAAAAAGAACACTAGAAGAAAATAAAGCTTCTGGCATACAGCTATTGCAAATAGTAAGCACAGTCTAAATAATTGTCACATTGATGATCATGCTAAAAGCCTAATTGCCTCAATTCCTATCACCTAAGACATCATATCTATATTTCAATGAAAATTCACACAGCATGCTAAAAGGCAAGAAAAATCAATCTTAAAAGATAAACCAAACATTAGACCATACTCAGAGCAGTGATTTTTTAATTATCACTTGGAAATTTGAAATAACAATAAATATTTGGGAAAAAAATGGACCACATGCAAGAAGAGATTAAAAATACATGAACAAAGGAAGATACTAATAAAATAACAAATGGAATATAAAAACCCACTATGACAGAAACAAAGGATATCTTTGTTGGGCTGTCCATCGGGATGGACAAGTTTGAGGAAAGAATCAGTATTCTTAAAAATATACCTAAAACTGTTCATATTAAAAATCAAAGACAAAAATTTAAAAATATGAAACAGAATATGCAAGAATTCAGGAACAATCACAAGATATGTAAAATGAACATAATTGGAATTTGAAAAGGAAAAAAAGAAACAGAAGAAATATTGAAAACGATAATGGCTTAACGTTTTCCAAAATTAATGAAAACATAATAGAAATAGAGGCCCAGATAAGAAAAATAAATATACACATAAAAATTCTGAATCTACATGTATCATATTTCAAATTTAGAAAATCAAACACAAAGAGAAAATCTTGAAATAGGCCTGAAGAGTGAAAGGACCTTACTATAATTATCTTCTGGAGCCATGAAAACAAGAGAATAGAATAAGATGTTTGAAATGTTAAAAGGAAACAAAAACACACAGAATCTGTCTCCACTGAAATTCTCCCTCAAAAGTGAGGGAGATATGAACTTCAATGAAAATGGCAGAGTAGTCAGCTCCATCAAACATACAATAAATCTATCAGAATCAACCCTGTCAGAACTCTGGAACACAGTCAAACATTTACAGTAACCAAGCAAATACTGAGCCAATAAATATACAAAATTAAAATTGGTACAAAAGTTTGTGGTGGCATTTTTTTTTGATCTGTGCCCAACCCCCTCCATGACTCAGCAGTGATATTGATGATGACAATCCAAAATCCCAGTATGGGATTCTGGTCCCTGGTTCTGGAGGTAATTTTGTTTGTAGTAACTACTCAGGTTAGGCATTCTTCAAAGACATTTTAATGTAAATGGGCAACCCTGGCACAAAGGATTAAGGATTATGATTGAAGCATACAATAGCATAATTAAAACCAGAGAGGAAAAGGTGGAGAGTTTATTTGGAAAAAAAAATGGACTTTCAGAAATGTACAAATGAATTCATGAATTTAGAGGGTGATACACATACCCAAAGAAGAGTATATGCTCAGTGAAGACCTGAGAATAACTTACATTTTCAATGCTGATTGAACTCTAGGTTCGGTGTAGGTAGCAAGTTGAAAAGGAAAACCGAGTTATTAATGGCCAAGCTAATTATTGAAAGAATGTCTCAATATAAGGTCAATATGTAAAGATTGGGAGAAGGCATTTATGAAAAATCTACAGCAAATATCATACTCATTTGTGAAAACCTGAAAGCTTTCCTCCCTAAATCAAGAACAAAAAATTATGTCCATGTTCAACAGAATTCTTGCTAAAAAGCAACTAGGAAAAAAAAGAAAGAAAGGAAAGAAACAGTATCTGATTTGAAAAGAAATAAGTAAATATCTCCACTAACAGAATCTAATGATTATTTATATAGAATCTCCCAAAAAGTGCATACACACACAAAACCACATTCAGCAAAATTCTAGGTTATGAGAACAACACTAAAAAATATTTTTTCCTGTACACCAACAATAAGTAATGAAAAATGTAAATTAAGAAAACAAATCCATTTACAATACCATTTAAAATAATAAAATACCCAGAGAAAAATATCCAAGCAGGTAAAGGACTCACACATTGAAAATTACAAACATTTATAAAACTATTTAAAGAATAACTAAATAAATGGGAAGTTATCCCATGTTCATGGATTTGAATACTTAAGGTTAAGATGGTATTACTACACAAAATTTTCTATAGAGGTAAGAGAATTCCTGTCAAAATTCTAATGAATTTTTGGAGAAATGGAAAAGCCAATTCTCAAAATCATATAGTAATGTTAAGGACCCCAAATAGAAAAGAATCTTAAAAAATGCACTTGAAATATTCATACTTTGTAATTTCAAAACTTACTGCAAACCTAGGAATCAAAATGGAGTGGCACTAGCATAAAGATAGACATATAGATCAGTGAAAAGAATTGAAAGTCCAGAACGAGTGCATAAACTCTGGTCAATGAATTTTAGCTAGGATGCAAGAATGATTCAATAAGGAAAGAATAATCTCTTTACAAAAATAATTCTGTGCTAGTGTATATCAACATGCTAAGAAATAAATTTATATCCCTATGTAAAACAACATATCAAAATTATTTCAAAATGAATAATTAACCATAATGTAAGAACTTTCCATCAGAAATATATAAGAAGAAAACAGGGATAAATCTTTGTGACTCTGATTGGCAATAGATTTGTGAATACGGTACCATGAGAAACCAATTAGAAAATAGATAAATAGGAATTAATCAAACTTAAAAACTTTTGAGCATTAAATACAGAAAATGAAAAGGCAACATACACAATGAAAAAAATGCAAATACATATGAGTGATATCCATCCAATATATATCCAAGGATACTTACAAATCAATCATAAAGAAATAAACTACCCAATTAATAAATGGACAAAGGCATGTGAAGACATTTTTCCAAAAAAAAAAATACACAAATTTTCAATGAGCACATGAGAGTATATTTCACATTTTCAGTCCATAGGGAAATTCAAATCAAACCAGTATGGTATAGCGCTTTATAACTACCAGGATAACTATACATGAATGTGGGTCTGGGTTCTTTTTAAAGAAAGTAAGATTATGTAACTCATGGTTTTGGAGGCTAAAATTCCCAAATCAGGGGGCCCTACCTATTTGGACTCTGGTGAGAGCCTTTGTTACAATACAACATAGCAGATGGCATAATAGCAAGAGCATGGGCAAAAGGGAGTGAAGTGACATGGCAAGATAGACTTTTTATATAACAACTTGCTATCTCGGGTATTAGTCCACTCCTACCATACCTTATTCATTCCTTCAAAACAGCATTAATCCATTTATGAGGGTCAAGCCCCCATGACCTAATTACTTTGCACTAGAACTCACCTCTTAAAGGTTCTACCACCTCAACACTGCCACACTGAGGACCAACACATGAAACATTGGTAGACAAATTACATCCAAGCCATAGAACTATAATATGAAAAGTAGTGAAGTATCAATTGTAAGCGAAGATGTTGAAAAATTGGAGCCATTGGTACAAGGATGATTGAAAAATGGTTCAGATGCTGTGGAAAATAGTTTGGCCATTCCTCAAAAAGTCTAACACAGAATTACCATATAGCACATCTCTTCAACACATAGATATATACTGAAAATAACTGAAACAAGTACTCAAAGAAATATAAATATACAAATGTTCACAGCAGCACTAATCACGGTAGCCAAATGGTGGATACAACCCAAGGTTCATCAATGAATGTACTGATTGACAAACTATGAAACACCCATACAATGAAATGTTATTTAGTCATAAAAAGAAATTAAATATAAGTATGTGATACAGTCAATGAAGCTTGGAAATTTATGCTAAATTAAAGAAGCAAGGTGATAAAGGTTGCATATTGAAGAATGACTATTTAACAGATGTTTTTTTCACCTTAATAACAACTTGAAATGAAGGTGAAAGAAAGGCTTTCTCAAAAAACATTGAGGAAGTTGGTTGTTAGTAGAAGAATCTTGAAAGAAAAACTAAAATAAGATCTTCAAAACTGCCAGATATGGTGATGCATGCCTGTAATCCCAACTACTCAGGAGGCTGAAGCAGAAGGATCAAAAGTCTGAGGCCAGCTTCAGCAACTTAATGAGGCCCCAGGCAAATTAGTGAGATTCTGTTTCAAAATAAAAACTAAAAATTGTTGGGGATATAACTCAGTGATATAACACTCCTGGGTTAAATCCACAGTACAGAGAGAGAGAGAGAGAGAGAGAGAGAGAGAGAGAAAGAATGAATATGTCAGTAACCTATATCTATATAAAAATAACATTAAAAAATAAATATATGAAAGTAAAATGGAATATTTTCTTCTTATTTAATCTAACAGATAAATGTTCAGAATAATTGCATCAACCATGTATTGAGTAATTATAGCTTTTGGATAAGTGAAATGAGTGAAAGCATTGCTCAAAAGGATGGGTAGGGTAAAATGAAAAAACCATTATAAGGAATGTGTACTCTCTATAAAGCAATAGAGTGTTATCTGAAAGTAAATTCAAAGTCCGTGTAAACGTATTTACATTGAAAATTCCATATCAACAACACAAAAAAGATTTTTCATAAAATGTTGACCATGATTGTGTTTAAAATGGTGCAGGGCTTAGATATTTCTATACTACTGACTCTGTGCCTAGCTCTTTTTCCCCAAAATTAGACATTCACTTCCCTCCTTTACTGTTTTTGGAAATATCAACACGGGAAACAGAACTTGCTTGCTTCTTTCTAGATCTATTCCTCTCTCAAACTAGGCAATAATAGTTTATAATTGTACACAAGAGTTCTTAAAATAAAATGTGACTACTCAAAAATCTTTTCAAAAGAAATATGATTGACACGCTAAGTGAGGAGAAGAAATAAAACATGGACAATTTTTTGATAGTGAAAATATATTTTATTTTTTGAATATAATAGCTGCCAGCAATATACTGGTGTTGATGTTCCAGAGAGAGAAAAGAAAATACAAGTATTCAATAATAAGCTTTCATTTGCCTACTCAGGAAATTCTAAAGAAAATACTCCAATTCTGTTTAACATTATGGCTTGGGGAGTTTTGTTTTTCTCCCTTGATAAAAATATAATTTTGGATGCCCCAACCTTGATGCTCTGTGAAGGATGGAATTTTTAAAGCCAATAAATATCAACAATGAATGCTTCCCTCTTGTTGAATTAAATATTGATTATAGCTGGTGTAAGAAATTGGTGAATCAATTAGTTTGATGAAATATGTATCAAATGTTCATGAAAAAATAATTTCTATTTCCTCTCGTTTTTACTTTGTAGATACTTTCTAAATGGGTTTTTCTTTAATGCACAGAAATTTAAAAGCTATCTGCATGCAACTCTGGAGAGGCTCAAAACTCAACAGAAGTAAAAATGACTAAATTCTAGAACTGATCCACTCATTGTAAGAATAAACATCAGAAATCTCTTAATTGTACACAGATTGTTCAGAGAGTTAGAGTTGTGAAAGCCAAAGTTACCAAACAATAAAACCTTATCTGAATTTTACTGAAAATTTGAATCTAAATTTAAAAAAAAAAGGAAGTCTATCAACTGGAATAGTACAGAGTTTCCCAAAAAATTTCTCAGTGTCCATTGGAAAATAGTGAGACTTTCCATTCAGACTGCAATCTCCTCAAAGAAGTATAACAAAATGAAAAGGAATTACTTTTTAGCTGTAGAAATAAAATCAGATGATTTCCATACATCAAGCCAAATACTATATGAATTGCCAAGAACATTTTTATGTCCCAAGTTTCTCAAGACTGTGTGCTAGGCTCCCTCCCCAGACACACAATGGAGTAAAAACGTGTGCAGGATCTTACTAGCTGTGATGTAGTTGCCACTCAATTATGTCTGACTGACTTCCTTGATAGAAAAATAAAATCAGTCTTTCTACAGAGAAAAATAATTCTGCCTTCATCAAAGTCAGAAGACTGGCCTTTCTTGGACAGGCAGAGAGACAGCCAAGTGTAATCATTGGTGAATAAAAGCAACAGAGAGAACAGATGCCCACAGGGAGCTGTTTCTGAGGGGTTCTAGGTCAACTCTTGTCTGTAGGACAGCAGTGCTGTCCTCTGGGTGCCCCAACTCTGTCTGCCTGGCCCATCATTCTCTGAAAGAACAGACACCCATTCTCTCAAATCTCCCTCATGCTTTAAGCTAACAGGTGTGGTTTAGTATCACCTGGAGGCCAAATTGTCATGTTAAAAATGTGAAGACTGCAGGATACAGGGCCTGCTGTGCCCTGGGGCAGATGGGACACCTGCACCCACCAAAGCCACTGCAACCCAGACTCTTGATGGGAACTAGACAGTACTTCTTTCTGGAACAAGGTAAAGCATGCACTACTGTAACAAAAAGACAGGGGCTTAGACTTTTGATCAGCAATAGGAGCACTGTGAAAAGTAAGGTAAAGGAATATCCCTGACCCAAATGGATATAATATAAAGCTTTTTCTTATCTTCCTATACTAAGCTAATTACTGACAAGTTAAAGAATACAGTTGTGCTTATAAAAGTCAGGTTGCTTCTATAAAGTCAGTGCTTACTAAATGTCACCATATCAAAGGGGAGAAAAAAATGCCATCTTAAAGAAATATTCTTAAAATCCTTAAAGCAAATTAAAAAAAGAAAGAAAAGCCTATGAGAAATAGTACATCTTAAACAAGTTAGGTATACAAATGTTATTATAGTCACAACCACAGTCTTTGGAGCAGTATTAAGAAAGTCCATCTTGGTTTGTTTTCTTTGGAATAAATACACCAAGTTCATTCTTGTTAGAGCACAAATAATTTCTAATTTAGGACTTCCAATTTAAATAACAAAGTCAAAAGCCCACACCTAGAATGCTATTTCTCAATTTAATGCAGCTGCAGAAAAATCTAACTCAAGGAAGCACAGAGACTGAGATCAGGCCAAGTGGGTGAACATACCCTCACCCTAACACTGCAATCTGTATATACAAAGTGAACCACCTTCTATAGAAAGTCCCATAGTAAACAGGGGGTGCGAGAGTTGGTAATATATGCTTTATGGTTCTCAAAACAGAATAGACAATGCACTCTCCAGATTTAATCTACATTAAATATGCTTTAGAAACAAAATGTACTTGTCATTTTGACAGACCCCACTCTACATTCTTTAGACTAACTTCTGTATTCATTAATTTTTACATTACTAATCACTGCATGGCTAGAGCTACGGCAAATATGTGTCAGTGTATGTAGTGTTGCTCAAAAATATCTACAAACAACAGGGTGGTTACCTAAAAAGAAGCTTTTTAAAATAAAGAAGGTGATACTCTTCCAAATGAATGGCACTGGGCAAAACACACACAATAACAACACATTTAGAGTATCAGATGCCCATCAGTTCTCTTCTAAGGAAAAAATGTTTGCGATCTTGAGAGTAGTATCCCTCCCTCTAAACTTTCACCTTCCACATAGTGTCAGATGTCACAATTTGTATGAAGGATAAATGATTTTAGGCAAAACTAAAAATCTGTCTACAAAAGAACAGTAGAATATGTAGTGACTTTCTGTAAAAGGCATTCGTCTCTGGTGGTGGTGTCTTTCAGGACGTATCTAGGATAGACTCAATTGAAAGTATTTCTGATACAGTAGCAATTGTTTCATATACTCTTACTAAATATTACAAAATTCCAAAAAGTACATGACTACTTCATGTACCACGTATTATGCACTAACTTACAGTTGACTGATGTCACAGCTACTACCTTAACAGTTAAACACTGCACCTCAAAAGTTCTGCCATCTATGCACATAATGGTAAGGATTCCAGAGAGATGGCAAACTGCCTATCAAGTGGAGGGTTTGTGATGGAGTGTCTCCAAGTTATAGGAGAGGAGGACACCATTGGTAGGGAAGGTAGGCAGGGTAAGAGGATTTTACTTCTTAGGAGTGTATATTTTAAGATAACTACTATACCTTGTCTATCCTTGATCCTAATCTTGAATAACTGTATGTTCATGCAAAACACATTTCTACTTTATAGGAAGATGAGCAGTCTGTTAGGAAAGGCATATTCTTAGGGGAAGATCTGAAGACATCTCTCTCATAAGTGCTATTTTATTTGGTAAGTCTTTTGGCAACATCACTGTATGCTATTTCAACCTCCTTATCACTGGGACAGGTATTGGTAAACTCATCCCTACCATAGACATTAGTTAGGTATCTCCAGATGCCAGTCATTCCTTCTGGAATATCAAAGTTGCGATATTTTTTGGCCACCACCTTGACAATGTGCAGTTTGGGCAGCAGGTTGCAATCAGCTAGTGTCATTTCATTGCCATCCAGGAATTTACGTGTAGAAAACTTAATGTCCTCCATGCTGTTCTCCTCAATTTCATCAGGGAGAGGAGAATTCAGATACTGGTCCAGTTTCTGCAGTGTCTTCAAGAGTCCCCTTTCCAGCATTTCATTAGCCTCTGGCCTTGAATTCTTAATATAAGCAGAGAATTTGGCAAAGATGTCCATCCCAGCAGTATTTGATTCTGAGTATTTTGGTGAAAGCTTTAAGTATTTGGGAGGACATAAGACTTCTTCAAGAAATTCCTCAATCTTATTTACATCCGTTTTGACTTCACTGTTGAAAGTTATAAATGGTGGATGTGTCCCAGGAGCCAAGTTCTGCAGGTCTGCAGGCTTCCTTTTCAGGTCAACAGTTGTGACACTAAATACAACTCCTTTGAGCCAAAGAATCATGAAGAGCCTCTGGGAAAAAGGGCAGTTTCCTATGCTTTCACCATCACTGCCAGCTTTAACAAAGAGCTCGATGAGGGGCTCTCTGTCCTCCTCCTTCAGCCCATTCAGTGGCATGGACAATGCCATGGCCGGCTCTGCTGGGCTCCACGAAAGGCGGTGGGTCTGTGGCTCCTGCTACTCTAGCTGCCAGAACCCGCTGCTCTGCACTCACTGGACAGTCTCAGTGTCTCCCCCTCTGTTGCACTCGCTGGTCAGTCCTGGCATCAAGCTGGCTACAGCCTCAGGTCCTCAGCACTGCCCCATGCCCCGCACGACTCTACAATTCTTAATTTAAAAAATAAGTAAACAAAAATAAGTAAACAAAAATAAACAAAGAATGAGAGCAATGAATAGAAAATAATTACAAACATTCAAGATAATTATCCAACTATACCAATAATCACTTGAAACATGTATCAGACACTAAGAGAATGACTAGAGGCAAGGCAGCAATATTTGTTATCTATAAGAAATCCATTTAAAATATGAAGAAATACACATATTAAAGTAATGAACACAAATCACGCACATGATAACACTAACAAAAAAGCTTACCTAGGTATATTAATTTTAGATAAAGTTGATTTTGGAAAAAAGATTATCAGGGATAAAAATGAGCATTTCATAATAGTAAATTAGTCACTTCTCTGAAAAGGCGTAATAGTACTTAATACATGAGCCAAAACTGATAGAATTTCCAAGAGAAAGAGATAAATCTACTATTATAGTTGGAGACTTCAACACCCCTGTACATGTAATTGACAGATCCAGCAGACAGAAAATCAGTACAGATATAGTTGAACTGAACAGCACCATCAATCAACAGCCTTAATTGACATTTATAGAACATTTCATCAAACAACAGAAGAATACAGAGTCTTCTCATACTCACATGTAACATTCATAAAAATAGATCATATTCTGTAATATAAAACACATCACAACAAATTATTTAAAGACAGAAATGATGAAATCCATGATCTCTGACCAGTGTTATTCAGCTTTCTATTATGGTAACAAATACCTTAGATAGATTGTTATAAAAAGCAAAGCTTTATTTTGGCTCATTGTTCTGGAAGTTTTAGGCCATGACACATTGGCCCTGTTGATTTCGCCATGCGATGAGGAAGCACATTGTGATGGAAATGTATGATAAAACAAAACTGTTCACTAGTAGCCAGGAAACCAAAGAGAGAGGAAGAGAAAGAGACTAAGAATCCACGATTTCCTTCAAGGCATACCCTCAAATACCTGAAAAATTCCAACTATACCTTATCTTTTAAAATTTCTACTACCTCCCAGTAATGCCAAGTAGGGCAGCAAACTTACAACACAGAGGTATTTTGGGAAATTCTGGATCCAAAATATAGCAGTTCACAATGGAATTCAACTAAAAAGTAACAGAAATACAAGTGGAAAATCCCAAAGTAATTGAAGATTAAACAAAACTTCTAAATAGAATGTGAGTTTAAAACAAGCCCCAAGATAAAATTTTAATATATTTTGAAATAAATGAAAATGAAAATAGTACTTGCCCAGTTTGTTTTAAGAGCTAGCATGTATTAAGGGGAATTGTTAGAGATAAAAACTGATAGATTTGCTATCTTCTAAGGTCTTCTTCAAATTCTTTCTCTAATGTTCTCTAATGTTGAGGCTATTATGAATGGAGTAGTTTTCCTAGTTTCTCTTTCAATGGATTCATTGAATATATAGAGAAATGTATTTGATTTATGGGTATTGATTTTATATCCTGCTACTTTGCTGAATTCATTTATTAGTTATAGAAGTTTTCTGGTAGAATTTTTTGGATCTTCTAAATATAGAATCATATTACCAGCAAATAGTGATAGTTTGAGATCTTCTTTTCCTATTCCTATCACTCTATTTGTTTTGTCTGACTAATTTCTCTGGTTTAAGTTTCAAGAACTATGTTGGATAGAAATGGTGAAACAGGGAATCAGTGTCTTGTTCCAATTTTTAGAGAGAATGCTTTCAATTTTTCTCCATTTACAATTATATTGGCCTTGGGCTTAGCATAGATAGCTTTCAAAATGTTGAGGTATGTTCCTACTATCTGTACTTTTTTTTAGTGTTTTGAACATAATTGGATGCTGAATTTTGTCATATGCTTTTTCTGCATCCATTGAGAGAATCATAGAATTCTTTTCTCTAAATCTGTTGATGTGATGAATTATGTTATCGATTTCCTTATGTTGAAGCAATCTTACATTCCTGGAATGAACCCCACTTGATCATGGTGCACTATTTTTTTAATTCATTTTTGTGTGTAATTTGCCAGAATTTTATTGATAATTTTTACATCTTTGTTCATTAGGGATATTTTTTTGAAGTTTTCTTTCCTTGATGTGTCTTTGTCTGATTTTGGTATCAGGGTGACACTGGCTTCATAGAATGAGTTTGGAAAGGTTCCCTCCTTTTCTGTTTCATGGAATAATTTGAAGACTATTGTTGTTAATTCTACTTTGAAAGTCTTGTAGAACTCAGATGAGAATCTGGCTGGTCCTGGGCTTTTCTCGGTTGGTAGGCTTTTGATAGCATCTCCTATTTCATTGCTTGAGATTGATCTGTTTAAATTGGGTATGTCCTCCTGATTCAGTTAGGGTAGATCATATGTCTCTGGAAATTTGTCAATGTCTTTGATAATTTCCGTTTTATTGGAGTATAAATTTTCAATATAGATACTAATTATTTTCTGTATTTCAGTAGTGTCCATTGTGATCTTTGCTTTTCATCATGAGTTTTACTAATTTCTCTCTTTCTCTTCATTAGTATAGCTAAGAGTTTACTAATTTTATTTATTGTTTCAAAGAACCAAATTTTCATCTTGTCAATTTTTTCAATTGTTTCTTTTGTTTCAATTTCATGTATTTCCGATCCTGATTTAATTATTTCCTGTCTTTTACTGCTTTTGGTGTTGGTTTATTCTTTTTATAGGGCTTTGAGATGTCATGTTAGGGCTAAGGAACTGAACAGACACTTCACAGAATATAAAATACAACTGATCAACAAACATATGAAAAAATGTTCATCATCTCTAGAAATTAGAGAAATGCAAATCAAAATTACTCTAAGATATCTTCTCACTCTAGTCAGAATGGCAATTATCAAAAATACAAGCAATAATAAGTGTTGGCGAGGATGTGGGAGGAAAGGTACACTCATACATTGCTGGTGGGATTGAAAATTGGTGCAACCACTATGGAAATCATTGTGGAGATTGAACTTGGAATGGAACCACCATTTGATCCAGCTATCCCACTCCTAAGTTTATACACAAAGGACATAAATTCAGCATAGTGCAGTGATGCACCACATCAATATTTATAACAGCTTAATTCACAATAGCTAAACTATGAAACCAATGTAGATGCCCTTAAACAGATGAATGGATAAACAAAATATGGTACATATATACCATGGAATGTTACTTGGCCTGAAAGAAGAATAAAATTATGGCATTTGCAAGTAAATGGATGGAATTAGAGAACGTGAAGCTAAGTGAACTAAGCCAATCCCAAAAAACCAAAGGCTGAATGTTTTCTCTGATAAGCAGTTGCTGATGCATAGTGTGTAGGAAAGAATGAAGGAACTTTGGATTGTGAAGAAGGGAGTGAGGGGAGGCGTGGGACTATGGGGATGGAAGGACAGTAGAATTATTTTATATTACCCAATATACATGTATGATTACACTACTGGTGTGAGTCTGCACCACATACAGCCAGATGAAGGAGAAGTTGTGCTCCATTTGTATACAATGTGGCAAAATTCATTCTACTGTCTTATATAATAATTAGAACAAATTAAAAATTTAAAAAATGGAATAACAAAAATCAGATAGAATTTATAACATTGAATGTATATATTAGAAAAGAAGAAATCTGAGTTTAATTATCTAAGTTTCCACTTTAAGAAACAAAAGAAAAAACAATATAAATATAAAATAAGCAAAAGAAAATGAAAATGTAAAATCAGAAATGAGAACTGATATCAATGATATTATAAATAGAAAATCAATAGATAATATTAGTAAACCCCAATCAGATTGTTTTAAAAGATAACTGACATTGATAATATTCTATTCGTGTTGTAGGGACAGACGAGGCCAGGCACTGAAGATAGCAGGAAACAGTTTTATTTGGCTACAACCAGGTTCAGAGGGCACAGCTTTGGCTGTAATCAATTAATCCCCTGAACAAAACTTTATACCCAGCATGTAAGGGGAGGGGCTCAGAAGTTCACAGTCTGCAAAAGTTCACATAAAAGCAGCTTTTTTCTTTCACTATTCTAGGCAAGTTAACCCTTCAAGGACAACACATGAGAAGGGGAGCACTTTCTTTCTTTCCTCCCCCTGCCAGCTGTTACCATGGAGCCCAATTTGTAACTTTTCTTACAATGTAGACATCTCTGTAAAGCTCCAGCTCAAGGCCAGTGGCCTTGTTAAAAGAATTATCTTTTTATTATCAAATTTTGCATTTGTAAACACACTTCTACAAACTACTATACTGGATAAATGTTTGTGAAAAACAACTAAAGGGGTGTGCAGCTCCTGGAGTGCTGATTTCTTCCAGGCCAGTGGCCAAGGAAAATGGAGCATCAGGAAAATAGGAAGTTTACTTACATTGAACTATTTTTGAAGAGACTCTTTTGCTTATAGTCCTAAAATCAATTATGATGAAGATTTCTGGAGAAGCTTAGTTAAGATTTTCTGTGAAGGAGGGGTGCCACTACATCTGAATGAGTCAAAGGAAAAAACACAGAAGAGAGGATATCACTACAGATTCCATAACTCAATAAAAGGGCAATACAAGAATACAATAAATATTTGATAAATTAGGTGAAATGGATCCGTTTCTAGAAAAATATGAACACCATGTTTTGTAACAACAAACATTTATAGCCTGAATTAGAAATATGAATCAATTTCTATCAAAGAAATATGAATAATTGGTAATTATTTTTAAAAAAAGCAACAAGTCCAGATATGTTTACTTTTGAATCCTATCAAATTTATAAGGAAGAAACCATTCCAGTTATCTATAATCTTTCCATAAACACATTATGAGAAGGGAAAACTATAGATGAATATCTCTAATGAATATAGATACAATTCACAAAATAATACTAACAATTCAATTCCAACAATATAAAAAATAATTATACACCAAAAAGTTTTTATTCCAGATATGTAAACCTGGTTCAACACTCGAAAATTAATTAACAAAATGAAAAAAAAGTAAAAAGAGTTTACATGATCATACCAACAGATACAGGAACACTTGACCAAAATCCAACAATAATTTTAAGAGTTTTCAAATGAGTACAGTGCCACAGTTTCAATTTCTAAAATAAATCTACAAAATGAAATGTGGAAGTGTTAATGTAGATATGTTGCAAGTAATAATGTAGAGAATTTTAATGCTGAAAAACTAGATATTTTCTCCATTATTACTGGAAACAAGGCAATGATCTCCATCTCAAATACTGTTCAACATGATACTAGAATAATGCAATAAGAAATGAAATCAAAAACACATAGAATGGGAAGATAGTAGCTATAGCAAGGTTATAGAACACAAGCTTAATAAACAAAAATTCATGGATATGAATACATAAAATCCAGGAAGATCCATTAAACTACAGAAATCTTTATCAGGACTAGTGGAAAAAATTACAGTCATTTTAGGGCTTACAGATAACACTCTAAAAACATTTTTAGCTGTGTGTTTTATTCAGCTTTTTCAGACCCAAGAAGAAAAACTTTAGAGGAGGAAAAGTTTATTTGGGAGCTCAAGGATTCCAAGGTCTCAATCTATAGACAGCTAGTTCCATTCTTTGGGGCGCAAAGTGAGGCAAGACATCATGTCAGAAGAGTGTGGCAGAGGGAAGTAGCTAACAAGGTAATTAGAGAGCAGAGAGAGAGACTACACTCTCCAGACACAAAATATATACCCAATAGCCACACCCCCCATGAACCATTTCCTCCAATCACACCCCACCTTCCCCCAGTTACCATTTAGTTAATCCCATCAGGGATTAATTCTCTGTTTAAGGCTATGACCCAATCACTTCTCCTCCAAACCTTGCAATGCCTCACATGTGAGCTTTTTGGGGATACTTCACATCCAAATCATAACATTGTGGTTACTAAAATATGGAAGATTAAAAAATAAAAGAGAGATAAGAGATAAAAGAGAGAAGAGAGAGAGAGAGAGAGAGAGAGAGAGAGAGAGAGAGAGAGAGAGAGAGAGACCTAGACCAGAGCTCAAAAAGTTTAGGAAAATTTACCACAATAAAGAACAGAAATTTTGTGTGTGTGTGTGTGTGTGTGTGTGTGTGTGTGTGTGTGTGAGTGTATCAGGGATTGAACCTAGGGCCAATCAACTAGTAAGCCGCATTCCCAGCCCTTTCTTATATTTTAGAGACTAAAGACAGGATTTTACTGAGTTGCTTAGGGCCTCTCTAAGTTGCTGAGGCTGGCTTTGAACTCACAATCCTCCTGCCACAGCCTGTGGAATCTTTGGGATTACAAGCATGCACCACAGTACCCCGCTCAAGAACAGAAACCAACAGACTATTCATTGCATGAGGACTGAACCTAGGAATCATAACTCTCAACATAGCAAGTAGGCTTTAATAATTGAAAAGGGCCTTTCCCCCAGAACCCATGTTAATTGTGAACATGGAAGACAATAGCTAAGAAATAAACATCCATAAAATATAGGATTACATGCTGATAAGCTATCTAAAGACAGGGAATCAATATAAATCTTTCCTAATAAATTATGATTCATATTATGAACCAAAAATTATTGCGGATTTCTTCTCTGTACCCCCTATTCAAATAAATTTGTTCTGTTCCTTCTCCATCATTGTATAATGAAAAAAAGAATAATGAGTGGGTAATTCATTTTTATATAAAGATGCTATACCTTAATTATTATCCATTTCTTAATGAACAAGTACATATACCAAACATAATTTCCTTCAAGATAAATTTGGTAACTAGATAAGTTTGTGAAAATGTCTCAGTTTAAGAGGGTATAAATGCATTGAGAAAATGGTATAAGAAAATTTTAATATATTACATTGGTGAAAGTCACATGAAAGATATTGAATTTGCAAATAAATTTACATGTTTTATTGTTGATTTTCCTAAAGGCTCATCAGCCTCCCATCTTCCTTAGTTTCTATTCTTGAGCTGGGTACTGTGGTACATGCTTATAATCCCAAAGGCTCTAATTCATTCAATTAGCAATATACTGTCGTTCTCCTGGCTTTAGAGAAACCATAGTTGACACAAATAAACCAAAATGATCCCATTATTCTTTTATGAGTGCTTTTAAAATTCATTCATTCTATTCTTTCTCTTTCTATTCTATTTTCCTTCTTTTTTCTTTCTTTTTTACAGTGGATATATAATCCACTTAAGGGATACTGAACATTTAGGGAAAATTATGCTCCCTTTTCCTTTAATCGAAATGTATATTTTGATAATATGATAGTTACAGATGCTTCAGTCATTTTGGATCATAAGAATATAAACCTAGGAAAAATATACCAAACATGGCACAGGGGATAAATACTTAAACAGTCTACTTATATGCTGCTATTGCTAAGGCATTTTGCCAAATCTGGAAACATTAAATTACTTGTAAAATGATAATTAAATTATTATTTAATATTGCAATATTAAATTTTAAATTATTGCATATTTTGTTTTCTCTTATAAATTAGGATATGTTAATATGGTATACAAAAAGAACCAAAAATATAGTATATCGAACCAGATGAAGTTTTATTTTTCTGTATGTAAAAGCCCAGCATGGCATGGGCTCTCCAGGTTTAATTTGTTGCTTGGTTTCACAGTGTCATGAAAAAAATTGGGCTATTCTATGCTATTTCTTTGCCTCCTCCCCATTCCCCCACTGACCACTCTCACCAGCAACAGTTAGAATTGACAACCATATCAATGTTTTCGCCTACAAGAAAGGGTAAGAAAAAGTGTAGGAAAAAGAATTTTATATTGAAATAATGTGAGAAGAATGTAGCATACATCACTTCTACTCACCAAATAATAGTTAAAATTTAGGCAAATGGCTCCATGTGGCTTCAAGGGGATTAGCAAGTTCTTGTCATGCCAAAACATAGGGTGGATAGTTGATTTTATATATCTTAAAAGAAAAAAAAATGAGAACAATTAGCAGTTTTTTACACTTGTAGGAACTGAAACACTTTTAAAGAAATAATTGGTCTGAATAGTCAAATAATTTTGAAATTTTAATAAGTAAGCAAAGATGATTATTTTTGAGGTTTTTCTATTTGGAAAGTTGTTGAATTTGAAAAAAGCAGGTTAAAAATAGCATAGTGGAAGCTAGACTGCATTAATTTAATGCAAACTATTCTATAAAAATATTTATTGTGAAGATGTAGAGAAAACGAGTATGTAAACTTCATGCTATTTTATCCTATATACTGTTATAGTTGAATTCTATTTTTAAAAAACAGGATGAATATTGTTTCTTAATCCTGTTGAGTATATCTTTCATGTCCCAACATTTAAAATTACAAGAAACAAAATATAATAAAATTTATCATTAGATATTCAAATGCTAAACTAACCATGTGTTCTTTTACTAAACACACACTAATATTTTTTTTTTTTTACTTTTCATATAACATTGTCTTATGGTGATATTTTTTAGGAATTTTCTTCTATTTTATAGAATATACTGAAATAGATTTTCTTTTTATTAAACTGTATTTGTCAAATTTGGGTTCTGCTAGCTAGCATCATTAAGTCGATTGGGAAGTATTCTTCCTTTATCAGTTTTTAAAATAATTCCTTTAAGGTTCAAGTTTTTCTCTCTTAACTAATGGAAAAATTACCAAAACATGTCATCTGAGCCCAGAGTTTCTATATATGAAGGTTGATTACAGATACTGTATAATTTATATTTTCTATTATTTCTTGTTTCTTTATTCAAATTTTCAATATAAATGCCAAGAATGTATTTATGTTTTATGTTGTTAACCTCTATGTCGTATTTTCTCATTTTTTATTCCTGATATTGAAACTTTGCTTTTTCTCTCATTATTTTTCAGTTATCCCAAGTAGTTGTATGTAACTTATACACATAGCCTGAAGGTGAACTTATACAATATTTTAAATACATTTGCATTTTGACTACGATATGTAACTTGAGGTCAAGTGTGGCATTTTCCACTTATGACATCATATTGGCACTCAAGTTTCAAGATTTTGGAACATTTTGGATTTTGAGGTTTTATTTTCTCTTCAATTCTGAATATATTTTACTGAATATTGCAACTGTGACTGATAATTGTTTTCTTTTAGAGCTTGGAATATCACCTTCTAGGCCTTTCTTGATTTTAAGGTCTGAGTTGAATGATCAGAAGTGAACCTTATTGGTTTGACTCTAAATGTCACCGACATTTTTCTCTTGTGATTTTAAATATTCTTTCCTTATTTTCTATGTTAGGAAGTTTGATTATGATGTGCCTTAGAGAAGCTCTTTCAATCTTGCCTATTTGCAGTCTATATGCTACTTGTTTAGAGTTGTCCATCTTATTTATAATGTTAGGAAAATGTTCTGCTATTATTGTCACTGAAGAATTTCTTAATGCCTTTAACCTGGGTCTCCACAGTCTCTTCTATCCCACTGACTCTCAAATTGATGTTGTCCCAGAGTTCTTATATATATTCTGATCATGGTCTTTTATGTTTTCCTTTTTTGCATACTGATTGTTCAAGTTCTTATATCCTGTCTTGTAGGTATGAAGTTCTGTCTTTGAGGCCTGTAATTTTATTTGTTACACAATTTTATCTGTTGGTGATGTTTTCCAATGAATTTATAATTTGATTCACTGTATCTTTCATTACCAGGAGTTCTTATTGGTGTCTTCTCATTATGTTTATTTCTTTATTAAAATAGTGTTTCACCTCCTGTAGATAGGCAATAACTTTTTTAATCCCCAGCACCACATAAAAATTAATAATAAATAAATAAATTAAATAAAGGTATTACCTATCTATAGCTAAAAAGAAAAAAAATTAAATGTTCAATGAACCAAGAGAAGATCAAGGGAATGAAGTGAGAGAGCAAATACGTGACTAAGTTATGAGTGTTGCTCATCAGCAGGATCCTCACGCTGTAAATGTTACGTGTCTCAATCCCTTTCCAGCTCCTCTTAGAGGAAGCGGGAGCAAGAAATAGTAATAATGTTATTAAACAATGTACAGTCTTAAATAAGTGTCCAGTGTCTACTTTGATATCTATAACACTAATTAGTACCTGTGTATGAATAGTGGGGTCAGCAATTATCATCAGCCCCAACATTAAACAACTATGAAATAGATCAGAAATTAAATATCAGGTGTCTACTGTGTTGTCCACTGTATTAATTAATAATCACAATCTGAATGGGTTAGGATTTATATAAGCTATAGAATTCTATCAGACAAAAAATAGAGTAGGAAGGCGAGAGGAAGTTTGAAATATTTAAAAAGTAAACACTGGTAGAGTAGGAGAGATATAGTGGATGATAGCTATAAAGGAGAAGGAGTAAAAATAATTAAAAATGATAACATAAACTAGAGGAAGAAGGAACAGGAAAACTTAGCTATTAGTGGGGGGAAAGCATGAAGGAGTGATAAGAGGAACCAAAACCAAGGAATGAACAAATAAACAAATATAAAAACAAAACAAAACAAATCCATGTAAAATCAAATCAAAACTGAATAATAAATGGGTGAAGAATAAAGCAATTAAAATGAAACACACATATCACAGCAAGAACATATCAGCCCAGCAAGAAAACATAATCATGCAAATTGGGAAAAAAAAAAGAAAAAGAAAAGAATGGAATAGGAAAAAAATATCTTAATGAGAAGTAAAGGACTTTTTTTCACTGATTTGGTCAAAACTGTTGACAAAGATAGATGTTCATTGCTTATTCTATTGTGCTTTACTTTGTATTTTTTGTTTATTTATTCATTATATGATTGGGTTCTGGGACCCTTAGATCAAGAAATGGAGGTTGTTAAGTCCCACTTCTTTGTGCTTCTTGCCAAGTTGCCAGCTCTATGGTCAGGAGCCAAAATTGGCTATAAAAGTTCTCGACTTTCAATCTCACAGTATAGGATGGGATAAACTGGGGAGTGCTGACAGGTGATGTACTTCCTCAGTGGGGCTAGGGCAGAGTTTTAAATTAGAAGTTCCAGCAGGTAAGGTTTATTCCTGGCTGACCTTTGAAACTCTGTCTGTGGGTATTGAGATTTGACCCACAACCCCTATAGCTGGGCAGATGCCAATCTCTGTTGTGTGTTTGGGATTTAGGAGTCTTCCAAAAATTCCACTTCCAAAAACTAAACTTTCACCAGCCTCATATATTCACTGCCAAGGATGTGAATTACCCAGGATCAGACCTGGTGTGCAGATGCATCTATGTGGCTTTTTATTGGCATCTTCCCACTGCTTATATGAAACCAGCAACAAAGGGAATTCTAATTCTTTAATGTCCTGAGCCTGGATCCCCCTAGGCACTATTCTCTTGGCACCTGTTACAATCACACTGGTCTACCTCATACTCTGGACCGCACAACAGGTGATTCCTGGGCCAGGCTGGATTCTTCATGAGTTCCTGATCTCCTACCTCTGCTCACTGCCACAAAGCCACTTGAAATTGCCTCCTGCCACTGCTATGACTCTGGTTCCAGGCTTCTCATTCTAGTTGATTTTCACTCAACCACTTCCCCAAACATCTCTGAGTCACTTAAGATCAGCTTTCCTCTCTATTCCACAATTTCCCTAGACAATTCTATTCTCCACACTTTCCTCTCTCTCTCTCTCTGCCTGTGCTTCCTCTCCTCTCAGCAGTGGGCTGTGACACTGAAGCCTCCTGCTGCAGCCAACCAAGCTGGCAAGTCTCTGTAGTATTCTTATTTTATATTCAAAGTTTCTGACTTTCTGTGTCTCTGTAATTATTTTACTGTCCAGCGTTGAATTTCAGTGATTTCCCTTAGTCACTCATCTCACTGAGCTGAAGTTTTCCTGCTGTTTAAATTTTGTGCTGTGGAACTCCTGGGGAGTGCATCCTTCTTCCTCTTATCCATCAACTTCAGAATGCCCTGGTGCCATTTTGATTGCCATTTTGATCTATGCTGGGAGATACAGTTGGAGGAAAAAGTGATAAACTCCACCACTAATGTGGAGGTATTTCAACTTCCAATCTTTGCTGACTTATCTGGTACTACTAACTTTAGAAAGCTCAAAGAATGCTTAAATGAATATGTAAATGCAAATATCTCTCTGAGATACTTACTACAATTCATTTGTAAAAACACCCAGAAGTCAGAGTGCTGGATAGTTAATTCAGCTTTCATTTTTTTTTGAGAAACATTTATACTACTTTCTATAATGCCTAGTAACTATACTAATAATATTATGGTGTATTTCAAAATTACTAAAAGGATAAATTTAAATGGTTTTGCCACAAAAAATGATAAGGAGACAAGTAATGGGATATGTTAGTAGCTTGATATAATCTTTCTACAATGTATAAAAACATCAAAACATCACATTGTAATCTCTGAATATATACAATTACTGTCAACTAAATAAGCAAATAAGTTTAAATTTGAAAAAATAAACCTCAAATACGTAATATATCCAGGTTTTACTGAAGGATTCAGTGAGAAAAATGCAATGGAACAAGTTTACTTCATTTCACCCAGAATGGAAATTTCTAAATGTTCCCCTTCAAGCATTCTATGATTCTTCCCCTGATTTTGCTATCTTCTCTACTTCTCACTATTTTCTTCATGGATTGTCTCTTTCTACTTCTCTATTCTATAAAATAAAGGGGACCTGAAATAAGTTAGCAATTGAACAGGAAATACAAATTTAGAAAAAATGTAGTTTTTAAAAATAAATAAATAAATATAAATGGACAATAGGAATAGCACACAAATTATAATGAGGCAGTGCTTTGTAGAACCCCAAACAGAAGGGAAAGGGAAAAATTAAAAAAAATATAAAATATTTTAAATTGTGAAACGACAGAGTAGGGAAGAACTTACATTCTTACTTTGAAAATTTCATTAGAATGTTGGTCTACCTGTGCAGCTCATTAAAAGTTACCAGCAAGTAAGAATTCTCACAGTGTAAATTTTACCTTCATATTACAAACCATAGCATAATCTTATGGATGCTCACAGCTATAAAGAGAATAGAATTTTAAAGCAATATGCATAGTATATATTCACTGAGGAGATACATTTTAGACATTACAATGAAATAGAGGCTTTGCTTAAAAGATTAAGAGACAGTGAGTGAGCAATAATCTTTAAGAAGTTCCAATAATTGTAAAATTTTTAGTTCTATGTTAATTTTCCAGTCTGATATTTTGCAATAAATACAAAAATAATATTATTTACAAAATATTTTAGAGCATTTTATTTTCATCATAAAGTCAATAAATGGAGGAAATAGTAAGGTGAATTGTATTTTTCAAATGCACATAAAAAGGAAAAGCCAGTAATGTCTAGCCCCATAGGTCTTTGCATTTAAATAGAAATTGTTATAAAAAAAAACATTATAAAGGCAGTTTAAAGGCACTGGGTGTGAAGGCAGGCCTGAAAGAACACCATTAGTAATATAGCAAGAATATTGCATATGTCTGAAAGCACATTAAAATGATAATAAAAATGAGGCCAATTTTTTATGAAGTATTTATACTTCTACATCCTGGACATCACTGAAAAACAATACAATTAATTTTACACTCTTTGTTCTCTGCTCTCTTAAACTTGAAGATATTATTTTCAATTATTTGGAAAATTTCCCTCTTGCTTTTTTTATAATCTTTAAAAATACTTGAAAGGTGTTTTTCTATGAACATATGTGTTTGTATATGAATTAAGAAATTTAGTACATTGATTATTTTTTTAGTTGTAGATGGATACAATGCCTTTATTTTATTTATTCATTTTTTATGTGGTGAAGATCAAACCCATTGCTTCACATGCACCAGACAAGCACTCTATCACTAAGCCACAACCCCAGTCCCACATTGATTAATTTTAATTGATGAAAGATGCTTCTGTTGGGGCTTGGGATGTGGCTCAAGTGGTAACGCACTTGCTTGGCATGCGTGAGGCACTGGGTTCAATCCTCAGCACCACATAAAAATAAAATAAAGATATATATATATTTTTTTAAAAAGATGCTTCTGAGCACTCTAATCCTTTGAAAAAAATACCAATTTGATTTATAAATGTTACATGTAATTCAAAATAAATGTGGTTAATGTAGTTACTGGTTTCCTATCATACATATTGTTTGGAATTTTTATGATGATTCAGGACAGAAATTTATCACCAAAGACATATCAAATTAAGAAGTCATTAGTAAATAAAAGGAATAATTAGTACAAAGTAGTGATAATTTCCACTGATTTCAAAGAACCATTGTAAGTTTCTGCGATTTATACCATAGTCACTGGTTTTACTAGTTAAATATAAAAAGTGTTTTAATTGATGTTTTCTATAACACAATTGTAGAATTCTTTTAATTCTAATGCCTTCAGTAACTACAAATTCTCAAGAACAGACGTAGCACTGGCCTGACTTTGTAAAGTCACATATTATATACAACTGTAAACACCTATAAATGAGGAAGGAAAGCTCAAAGAGGTAGAATTATATCCTCATTGTAATTATTCTCAGTATTATTTCAATGATATATTTCTCATATTGGGAAATAAGAGAAAACATAAAGGAAGGCATATTTATACTTTCTCCTGGATTGACAAATATGGTTGTGATTTTTGGCAATATTTCACTGTGACTGGAATTCTGTCACAAAAAGAAGGTGAAGAAAGACAGCAGGTACAATGCATACATTTTCTCAAGTACAAAGAAATGAGCAATAGAGAAAAATCCTTTTGAACTAAAGATTTAAATGATGAGAAAAGGGATGGTTATTCAAAGTCACAGTTGTACATCAAACTGTTGCCTCATAATGGATAATTTTAGTATAAATGAAGCTGGAGTGTGGTTGCCAAATGATGTGGACGAGTGTGGAGCAATATTTCTCTCCAGAAGCTGGATTTTATGTGCAACTTTCATTATATTTTCACAATTGTCCACTAATTTATTGATGCTTCATTTGCATGCCAAATGTGTGGCATTTTGGAAGAAGGATGAAAGACTACTATGTTCAATCTAATTCAACAAGTATTCATTGGATCACTTATGTATTCAAGGCACTGTAAAGAATACAAAAGAGATAATGAGAACTGCCCCAGCCCTCAAGCAACTTTTAAACTACTGAGAATGACACATGGCACCATTAAATAAGTAATTAACTGCTAAAACAACTGGTGCAGAGATTGAGTACTATAGAATTTCAGACTAGAGAGAAATAAAAAAGGACCTGAATGCTCAGGAAATCTTCATGAAAGAGAATTAGTTTTTCTGTCACTGATGTAAATTTGAAAACAATGATATTGAGCCAACATACTTTATCACCATCTATGTGTGAGACTCTGTTCTAAATAGTGCAGAATACATATAAAGGATTGAACCATGTCCTTAAAGATTTTATAATCTAGTACCATAGCTAGCACACAAGTTCATAAAGAGATGCAATATAAGGTAGAATATTGTATGTTACAAATTTTCTAAAGTATAAAAAATCTTCAGAGTATGGAAATAATTGTGAGTAAATAAAAGGATTCATAAAAATGGCATGACATTTGGAACACGGCATTTTGAATGTTGTTCACAGGAAAGGCTAGAATTTTAGTTGTCTGGAATAGACAGGAGTAGCAGCACCAGTATTAAAAAATAAGAACAAAAGCTTTGGAGGCTGAAAAAGTACATGGCCTATTTTGCATGCAGTAACCCAGGAATAAATAAATGAGTAAAGTGGAATGAATTGTCATACTGAGCACTGGCCTGAAATTCAGGTTGAAGCACTGTTCTTAGCTCTTTAGGTTAAGGAAGAGCCATTAACAATTTTAAAAGGAAATAACTTGATTTAGGGTCATGATTTAGAATGATCAGATGTGTACAAAGAATTAATAATGAAACAAAACAGGAGAATACCAGAAATAGGAAGATAAATGTCTTCCACATAACATATTTTGATGCTCTGCTGTTAAGCTGTGTTGTACTCAGCTTTTTGGACAAAATATATATCCCAAAAGGATGGCCCCAAAGACCCACCTCCTCCAGCCACAGTCTACCTGCCTGCAGTTACTACCGGGTTAATCCATATCAGTAGTTTAATTCAACAATGAGGTGAAAGCTCTCATAATCTAATAATTTCACTGCTAAACAGAAACAAAATGAAATAGTCTCTTTTCAAATCACTGTGTTTCATATATCAATATACTTTAAACCTCCAAATTATTTTCTAACACTATATATTCTTTTTTTTTAAAGAAAGAGTGAGAGAGAGGAGAGAGAGAATTTTAATATTTATTTTTTGGTGTTTGGCGGACACAACATCTTTGTCTGTATGTGGTGCTGAGGATCGAACCCGGGCCGCACGCATGGCAGGCGAGCGCGCTACCGCTTGAGCCACATCCCCAGCCCACTATATATTCTTTCTATACTATATTTGTTTGCAAAAATAAAATCAGGTTCTCTCTACAAAGATCAGAGATCTTCCCTTTTTTTGCAGAGACATTTGCTTATATTATATTACCAATATTTATACCATATTGGGAATATTTTGGCATACTAGAAGAAATGAAGGGATTTTTCATGTTTATAATTTATGTCTTATAAAATCATAACAATACCATTTGTGATAGTAGTCATCAAGTGCACACTGAGACACTAGAAATATTCACATACTGATACTGGAATGTTACTTGTTAATGTTGTGAATTGTGTTCTGTAACAGAATTAGTCCCAACGCATTCAAACTTCATCAAAGCTAGGTATTTTCTGGGGCGAGAATAGGATAGTAAGGAAGTGTCATAGGTAAAAAGAAAATTTGGAACTCATTTAAGACATTTGATTGTAAATTACTTTTAAGCAAATTTGTCTATAGTCTTCTTTAACTCTCCCTGTGCTCTAATACTTGTTCCTCTTTTATCCATTCCAGAGACATGGTAATCATGTCTCTTACACATAATTCAATTCAAATATTTTTCCCATTAATATCCTGTGTATGCCTATTTGATTGTCCATATCCATTTCAAAATATGTCCAATTTGACTATGTAAGATATGACTTGATTTAAAACTGGTGATACTCAGCCACCACATAGAGCTCTTACAACTAATAGGCCAGATATATAATCAGATATATATTGTTTCATTGGCCTCCATGTAGTAGCTATCTTTAAGTAAAATTTTGCAATTTCTAAATATATATTCTACAATATTTTAAAAGTATCAGAAAGTTTTCATTTGTCTCCAAACATATAATAGACTAGCTAAGTCTGACTAAACACTTTCCAAAAATTTTCAATGATAAATAGAATTTTTGAGGAGTTTTTTCTTTTACTTTGTGTTTCAATTAAATTTATCTAAATTATGTTTAAAATATATGTTTCTAATAAGTTTCAGAATTTATTTTTGTATTATTATTGGTATCAATTTACTTTACACCATAAATATTTGAAAGCAATTATGATATCATTCTAATCGAGCCTTCAATTTTATAATAAATGCATTTATAAATAATAACAATATGTATCATAATTTATTCAGAAGTTACCTATTAAACATTTGATTATCTGCCAGGTATTTCATGATAGAAAACTACAAAATCTCAAATCTTTGCACTTAAATTTATAAGCTACACTTTCCTGATGTTAATGCAGATATGATAGTGAATCATATATTCTATTTTTAAATTTTTTAAAAGTTTGATTTATTCTTTTTAGTTATACATGACAGGAAAGTGCATTTTGACACATTATACATACATAGAATATGATTTGTTCTAATTAGGATCCTAGTCTTGTGAGTGTACATGATGGTGAGATTCACTGTGGTATATTCATAAATGTTCATAGGAAAGTTATGTCAGATTCATTCCAGAATATTAATATGTTCTTAAGTTCATTAAAGAAAATGATACATATATATAGCAGTTTAACTTATTTATGTTTAGCAAGATATCATTTTGCACAGAGAAAATGGTAAATTATTTTTCAAATTTTGAATTTGAACAAATACCAGTAGCTGTATATTCATTCTGTAATGTATTGTTGTACAACTGATTTCACTTATACAGTATTAGCTTGTGTCTCTGTAGAATGATTCTATAACTGCTCTACTAACTATAGTTTACTCATAACTCTTTACTTTTTTTTTCATATTCTCTTAGTTTCTCCTTCCTTCTTTGTTACTGTGTCTTTCTATTGTCAATCTAACTTCCAAGGCTCAATAGATAGATTTCAAACCAGTGTTCTTCACCTGTGTCCAATTCCCAGCATAACTAGTATCAAGTGAAATTTCTTATTTTTGCTTTAAAAATCAATTAAGTTTAGCTTTCTAAAATATTTATGATTCATAAATAATGATACATTCCTTCCTCATACAAAAATAAAGAGATTTTCTTTACACCTTTTTTTTTGTATTCTAGGGCTGGTAGTAGCATTTTGTGTATCCCTGGTTCAATCTGCAATTTTTATGATTTCTCCACAATTACCTTATAATCCCTTATCTATGTCTGTCTCTTATGGGAACTAGCTGTATATAGCTAGACAAATTCATGAGAAATTATTATCAATTCTAGTAAAAAATCCGATTGCCTTTACTTTTAGAACCCTTATTGCTAAACAGGCAGCGTTTTTCTTTTTCTTTTTTATTCATAAGATAAATAATGCTGATGTTATTTTACTAAGGTCACCCATATCCTCCATGTTGGTATGTCTGTGAATGGCATTCCAATCTCCTGTTCCTCGACTTCCCAGCAACATTTATCATATTTATTCACTTCATCCATCTTAAAACAATACTCATATGATGGCTTTTATATGACTTTGTTGGCTTTACTCTCACCTTTCTGATTTCTCTTTGGTTTTTCTTTGCTGAACTATCTTCCTCTATCCTATTTCTAAATGTCAGAGGTTCAGTTCTCAGAATTGACTTTCTTAAATTTCATTCTATATCCTATCTTTGGGGAATAGCATTAACTATTTATCATATGCTAACAAATCCCACAGTCCACTCACTTAATATTCACTCTCCCTTCTCTCCACCCCCACCCCCTGCTGCAATATTTCTCTTTCTCTCTCTTCATTCTTCCCTCATTTTCTCCACCCATTTTTTCTCTTCATTCATTTAACTGTAAACTAATGTATCAAATTGTGTCACAGAGGAAGCCACTGAAATTAACTTATCCAAAAAGGAATATAGTCCTTTACATATATGCTTCTCTTAACTCTTCATCTTAGTAAATAGTCCTAGGCATGAAAAACCAAATCTGTGAGGAATCCTCAACGTTTACCTCTTTTTCATTCCCAACATATTTACTCTATCATCAACTCTGACAGGTTGTATTCCTAAGCCACCATTATTTTCTTCCCAAATGACTAATGTCTTCTCCTACATATATATTCTCAAAACAGCAAACTAGAAATATTTTGAAAATGTGTATAAAATTATGTCATGCTGCAGCTTATAACTAATTGGATGATTTTCCATTCCACAAGAATAGGAAAATAGATAAGCATTTAACAAAAATAATAAGTTATCTCCTCTTGCTAGCCAAGTGTAATTTTTATATTTAAAAATATAGTATAGTATGATATTATACTCCTCATTTAGCTTCTGACCTGGTGTTACTACTAGCTATTTTTAGATCCCAAAGAGAAGAAAATATGTGATAAGAACCACTGGCTGTGTGCGGAAGAAGTCAGAAAAAATACTCCATTAACAATAACCTAAAAAACCCCAAAAATACAGTTGGGAATTAATCTAACCAACAAGTCAAAAGAGCTCTACAATGAAAATTATCAAACACCGAAGAAAGAAATTGAAGAAGACCTTAGAATATGAAAAGACATCCCATATTCTTAAGTAAGCAAAATGAGTATTATCAAAATACAAATGACATTCTTCAAAGAACTAGAAAAACCACTCCTAAAATTCATCTGGAAGAATAAGAGACCCAAAATAGTCAAAGCCATGCTAAAAAGCAGGAGACATCACAATACTGATCTGAAATTATACTACAGAGCTATAGTAACAAAAACAGCATGTTATTGGTATCAAAATAGACATGAAAACCAATGGAACAGAAGACACTGATGCAAATTCACAAACCTAGAGCCATCTGATATTTGGTAAGTTGCCAAAAATACATCGTAGATAAAAAACAGCCTTTTTAACAAATGGTGCTGGGAAAACTGGACAGCTACATGTACAAAAATGAAACTAGACCCCTATCTCTCACCCTGCACAAAAGTCAACTTGAAATGGATAGAAGACTTAGGAATTAGACTAGAAACTTTACAATTTCTAGAAGAAAACATGGGGTCAATACTGCCTCATATAGGTGCTAGCACCAACTTCCTTAACAAGACCCCTGAAGCACAAGAAATAAAACCTACAATCAGTAAGTGGGATGCCATCAAACTAAAAAGTTGCTTCACAGCAAAGGAAATTATTAAGAGCATGAAGAGAGAACTTATAGAGTGGGAGAAAATCTTGGCCAGCTATTCCTCTGGTAGGGGATTAATATAAACAAAATACAAACAACTCAACACCAAAAAAAAAAAAAATACAAAACAAACAGAAAAATCAATCAATAAAAGGGAAAAAGAACTTAACAGAAAATTTCTTAAAGGAATAAACACAAATGACCAACAAATACATGAAAACATGTTCAACATCTTTAGTAATCAGGGAAATGCAAATAAAAACAACACTAAGATTTAATCTCACTCCAGTCAGAATGGAAAATGCTGGTGAGGCTGTGGAGGGAAAGGTACATTTATACATTGTTGGTGGGAGTGTAGACTATACAACCACTCTGGAAAACAGCATAGAGATTCCTCAAAGAACTAGGACTAACCAGGTGCAATGATGCACACCTGTAATTTGGAAGGCTGAGGCAGGATGATGGCAAGTTCAAAACCAGCCTCAACAACTTACCAAGGCCTTAACCAATTTAGGGAGACCCTCTCTGGTAAAAAGAAAAAAGCAAACAAACAAACAATAAAAACAAACTAGGGATACAACCATCATAAGACCCAGCTGTCCCACTCCTTGGTATTTTCTCAAAGATATAAAGTTGGCATACTACAGTGATAGTATGCCAACCTTAATGTTTATACCAGCACAATCCACAATAGCTAATTATGGAATCAACCCAGATGCCTGTCAATACATGAATGGATTAATAAACTGTGAGACACACACACACACACACACACACACACACACACACAAAATGGAGTTCTATTCAGCCATAAAAAAGAATGAAATTATGGCATTTGTTGACAAATGGATAGAAAGGAAGATATCACACTAAGTGAAATAAGCCAAACTCAGAAACTCAAAGTCTAAATGTTTTCTCTCATATGCAGAAGCCAGAGTAAAATAAAGGAAAGGGGGAGGGAAGAATAGGATAACATAAAGAACCAATCAAATATAAATTGATAGACAAGCAAAAGGAAGTAGAGTAAGGAGAATAGGAGAGGGGAGGGAATACAGAAGGGAAAAGGGGGATCACAAACTGAAATAGATTTCAATGCATGTATGAGTTCATTGAGAGAACCCAACTGCTATTTATTAGTACAAAGCTCTAATGAAAATAAAATTTAAAAGAATGATTGGCTGTGAATAGAAGTCAAAGATAACAGTGGAGAGAAATTATTTTTTCTTTAGAAAAGCTATTATGCCAGAACACAAACATTACTTGGGTTTCTGGTTAGGAGTTCAGATCCCAAGATGGTTTTGCAGATATGTAAATGAGGTATGAGAAATTTACTTCATATACCTTGTATGTCATTTTCCTTAGTTTTATTCATTTGCACTAGTCATTCATCCAGAGATCAGGAAATATTTGATTAACATAGCATTTGTCTCTGGTTTTCATGGGTATTTCAATGAAACGAGAAAAGTGAGTGAAACAAAGATGGTTGATTTGTTTCCTTCTAATAATAACTTATTTAATAAAACACAAAGTTTTCAAGGTATCTTCTGACTTCTATTCCTAGATTGAGTTTTATAAGAGCAATCATAAAGTCTTGACTTTTTTGTCCTATTGAATCCTTCTAATGATAATAAAGCATGAAGACATAAATATCAGAAGGTTACAAAATAACATTGGTAATGCTTTCTTATTTGCACTTTTATATGATGAACTCATTATAGTATTTATCTCAAGGGCTGATTCAGAGTTTTAGGAGATAAAGAAATAGCACACTAGGTCAATTTTAGCATATGGTAAATACTCAATAAATACCCTTTATTATTGTGAATTTTGCTTAATAAGCTTTTATTAAACTGATTTGTAAGTTTGTTTTCATACTTTTAGGTGCTTCTGAAGAAAATTAATATAGTTATAAATATGCAATTTTTGGTGAAGAGCAAATATAATATGTACTTTTCACAAAAAAATCCATTATGGTTATGTCTTATAATACATATTATCTACACTTAATGAAATATGGTAATGCCATCATCATATTTCCAAATTGGCAAAGCAGAAATCTTCTGGGTGTCCTCACCTTCTCCATCTTATTTATTTTGTACATATAATGAGTTACTGATTGCAAAATACCTTTCCAGACTCATCTTCCTCCCCAGGCCATATTCTCATTACCCAATTTCCCTATGCCCTTCATTGTGTCTATAACATATAGATTTTTATTCTCTTCAGACACAGAATAAGATCTTCCCATAGCAGACTATTCATGTTCCCCCTATACAATTTTTTTTTGTTGCTGGGCAAAATGACACACACCTGTAATCCAAGCAACTTGGGAGACTGAGGCAGGAGGCTCACAAATTTAAGGCTAATCTTAGCATTTTCAGCAACTTAGGAACACGCTGTCTCAAAATAAAAAAATAATAAAATTTAAAAAGAATTGGGATGCAGATCAGTAGTAATGCACCCCAGGGTTCAATCCCCACTACAAAAGCAAACAAACAAAAGTTTTATTGAGTATATGCCATGTATCAGTTGTCTAAGTGCTTTTTTTCCCAACATTATCATATACCATTATACTAGATATGAAAACTTGGAAATAGAGACTTGGAACTTAAACTACCTATGGAAAATCACATAGGAAGTGACAGAGTAATCATTAAAACTCAAGATAGTCTGAATCCAAAAGTTATCCTCTCAACAAGCACATTATACAACTATCATAAAAGTTTCTTCTGCATATAAGTAGTATTTTTTTTTTTTGCTTTTAATACATTGTGATCTGTTGAATACTCTGTCTGTCTCACTGGATTATAAGTAAATCTCAAGCAGGAATAGGGCACAATTTGTTTTCTATGCTCAACCTTATATACGACTTGATGAAGAATACAATCTTTAAATGTTTCGAATAATTATTTAAAAAGTTAATTACTCTTTCTTTGAGTATAAATATATAAGGAGAATGTATTTTTACTTGCAGGATAAAACTTATGTTACATGTGCTAAATCTGTCAAATTGTCCAATGAGAATAATAATAATAATTAAAAAATTTTGACATAGGACATTACTGAAATAACAGTATATATATTAAAGTCCTGGTTAAACTAAGAAACTCCTCTAAACAACACAATATAATGATTAAAAGAAATAATCTGGATCTGTAAAAACTAAGTTTTTATACATGACAAACAAACTCAGCAATTAAAATGAGGGTAGATGTATAAAAACACTACATGCCACATTCAGGATTAAAAAAAAAATTTAACAGATTCCAGAGTTTATTTTTTTTATGAAACTATTTGCTTATGGTCTAAAATTTAGGACAAATAACTTATTATCACATTTGCTTTACCTTAATATTCATACTGACTCACCAGAGTCAGCAGAGTCTGACTATAAGCTCATTGTTTAGAAGAAAATGGCCTCTGTTTCTAAAATTTTCAGTTCAAAACAAATAGCACTGAATTTCAGTTAGATGGAGAATTTATATCAATACCATTTTCTTCATGATTTTTATAATCTGGTGAAAAATGAGAGCTTTTAGGAATCATATAGCTATAGGTCATAGAGTAAGAATCACTAATTATTTCCACCTAATGAGAAACAATGGTGGAAATTCAGTTTTTTTTATGGCATACATCAAATGACATTTGAAAAACACACACTGTAAAAAAAAATCAATCTCTCTGAGCTCCAGCTCTTTTTCATAAAATGAATAGGATAATATTTTCATTTATTTTTTACACAGTATATGTTTTAGCTATTAATGGGAAAGGGTTCAGAGACCATAACAGTGAAAATATTTTTAATTTTTAATTAAAACAAATAATATATGTGGAATAAATATAATAAATTTGGCGGTGTCCCATCTCAATATTTTCACCCATTTGGTCTTCTACAACAAAGATACAATAGAATATGTAGGAAGAAGTCACAGATCAAGTTGTCCACAGATTGGTGCCTGGTTAGGGCACACTTACTAGTTCAGCTGAGTTCAGTGTCCACATGGTGGAAGGCACAAGGGAGCTTTTCTCCATCTCTTTTATAAGAATGCTATTTGCACTAATGAGGGCTTTTTCCTTAACCTCATCACCTCTCAAAACCATCACCTACCGTACCATCATAATAGGGGTTAGAATTTCATCATATGAATTATGGGGGAAACACAAATATCCATCCTATAGCACACAAGTACTATTGATTTTAAAATCACTTATATTCACAGAAAAATAAAAATTACATTGCAGTTTGCATCTAAAACAAAAAGTTATTATGTCGTAGGAAAATATAATAGTTGATTTTTTATTCTTAATGCTATCAGTAAAAATCATTTTACATGTTTTATGCAATATATGTGAGAAGAATGCTTTATCTTTAAAGTTCAATTTTAAGCATTTAGATTAAATATGAAGTGTGGGAAATATTTAACAAGATTTTATAAAACATTGCTATCATAAACAGAAGAAAAATTACAGAATTAAAAACAGGCATCAAATTAAGGACTAGTCATTTTCTAAAATATAAGTTCTCCTCATACCTAAAAACCTTTTCATTTTATAGTACATAAAATGTATATTTTATGTATTTTATAGTACATAAATCTCTCCAAAATGTTTAAATAAGCCATTCTTCTTATTACAAGCTAATTACAATATATTTATCTTTAATTTTTTCTAAGGCACAAAATAAATTATATATTGATTCAAATATGTAAAAGTGAAACTTTTAATCAGAATATTTGACCTTTCCAATTCTCCAGTCGTTTTTTGCCATTTGATATTATACATTCTGATTTACCTATCTGATTGTTTATGCATTTGTCCACATATGAATAACCAATTGATTGTTAACCAAATTATTTATTTTTACATAGTTTTATGGTTTTAAAACCTACATTTCTTAAAAATCACTTGATTATGATCATATGAAATAGAAAATACTGATAAAACTGATATCCTGAGTAGTAGATCCAATTATGTCAAAACTAACTATTGCCATGATACCTTTTTATCCTCTAGCCTGCTGGACTCACCTTGAACTTTAAGACTGAAATAAATCCAGTCACATTTCACACAATATAAAATCCAGTGTCCATATCATTTTTCAAGATGCTTGGATAGGTCATTTCTCTTCCTCATCTTTGCTTAATATTCTTGACCCCTTGATCCTCAATTTCTCACTTCTGTCTCACCTTTTGTTTAAGTCATCCTTCCACACACAGGAATCCAACCTTGTGTTCTCCCTGGGAAATTGTGGAAGCTCAAAATTGATGCTTTACTATACAGAACAAAGTTATTTAGTTCTTTTATGGCCTTCCTGGGAATAGCCTAAAGATTTTCTCTATTGTGTTCATATTAAGATATTTTACTTAATAAAGCACTATGTACTAAAAAAGTGAGATCACGCTGCAATCCAAGGTAACAAACATAGATACAGTCAGTTGTGGTTTCAAATGCAATTATGTGTGTATATGTGTGTATATATACACATACATATATATTATAATTGCTCGATTTTATGAGGCTCTCAATATTATAAAGCATCAAAAAATTAGAGGCAATTTTACTTGGGCAAAATAAAAATGGCCTCACATCAAATTCCCATTTTTGCATTTGTTATAAAATGGGCCTTGATTACAAAATTATCTAGAGGTGAAAGACATATTTATCTGTATATAATTTGATTGTATGTTTACCATTCAGATTACTTGCATATAAAAGTTCACATCTTAAAGTAACAATTATGTGAGGTAAATACTGTCTCCATTTTATAAATAAGGATACCAAAACTCTAAAGATAAATAAATTGCCACGTTTGTTTCAAACTACAGAAGAGGTGGATTTTAGCATTGATCTTCCCATTCCAATTTCAGCAAATCTTTCTGATACATCAATTTAGAAATTATAAGACAGGTAGAACTTAAAAGAAAACATTTATTTTCCTAAAAGCAATCAATACAAGTATACATAACATCTGAGAAATATAATGTTAAGAACGTCCGTTGATGTGGCATGGAAAATTGATTAAAGACATGTTTCACTGAGAGTGGAAGGAAGAGAATGGTTAAATAGGAAAGGGAATACCTAAGGATAAATTATGAGAGGGCCATTTAGCTAAAAGATATAATATTGTATTTTGTAATATTGAATTATTTAGATATAGCCCATATTTCCCTATATAGATTTTACTTTGATGTTCTTCTATGTGATCCAATCATCACTGCAATGGTGTATTATTATGAAATTGGTTGTATTTTATTGATCCTACTTTTAAAAGCATCACTCAAGGATATAGTAAAGACAAGTATATTGGTAGATTATACTTTTAGGTACTTGAAAGAAAAAATGTACTAATGCAAAAAGCCACAGGAAGCAATAGAAGAGTTTCCATATGATGCTGATCCTGTGGGAAACTGCTCTCCAAAACTTTGAAATGCTTATAGTTTGAAAATTTGATATTTTTTAAAAAGTGAAAGCATTTGCTTAAAAGTCAACTTGCCATGATAATGTTTAAGATCCTTATAGTTCTATGGATCAGTGTTTCTAAATTATTGAATTGAGGGATATAACTTCCATTGGGAAGATGGCAGATTAGAGAAATTCAGCACTTACCTGTTTCTACACAAGATAGAACCAAAATGACAAATGTTTAGCTGCATGTTGAGATAGGTGGTCACAGTGTGGGAGTTTTAAAGTAGAGTCAGTGATCAAGTGAAACCCCAAAACTTTGAATATTAAAATAATAAGAGAAAGAGAGTGACCCAGCACAAGTAACCTGAGTTGACTCAGCAGAGGAAGAAAGGGGATCCCCTAAGGGAGGGGTATAGGTGAAAGAGAAAGTATCCTGGTGATCTCCACAAGCTCAGAATCTGGCATTTGGAAACATACAATTTAAACAAACAAGAGACCCAGGATATGCAAAATGGACCATTTTGCAGAAGTTCCCTGCATTTCCCAGTGTTTTACCATAGTCAGTGCCATAACCAAAAGCCATTTTGAGGAGGGTCCTATTATCTGAGGTAAATGCACTAGGGATCAGAAGATTGCTTTTTCTATCTCTGAGAACCAGTGGTATCTCAACAGTACTGGCTCAGTGAGCAACTACTATCTTTTGAGACATATTGGGCCTAAGGGAAGTAACTCTAACAAAAAACCCATGAGAATTCTATGTGATGGGAAGCACTGGCTGCAATGCAGAGAGAAAGAGAAGATACTTTTTATTAAATCTCCTATTAGGGAAATGTGCTATCAGAGCACAGGGACATTAAAAATTGTGTATGACTGCATGTGATCCAAATTTGGGGGCCCCAAAATTGTAAATCACATGGCACCCATGCCCCTGAAAAATCTTTACAGTCTAGAGAACTTTCCTCACCTGCAAGGGCACCTGGATACATGCCCTAGCATTTACCCCGCCCTTGGAGCATGTGGCCCCTGGAGCTCTGGAGAGAATCTTGGCTAACTGAGCAACAAATTCTGTCCTAGATTGATGACACACTGAAGCACCAGTATTTTACCCACCCTTGGAGCATGCAGCCCCCGCAAATCCAAAATCTTTGCTTTATGACCTATGAATTAAACTTTAGCTAGTTCAAACACCACAGACTTGGCATTTACCTCACCCTTGTAGTAAACAGAACAGAATGCTCCAGAAAGAATTATAGTTTAGGGAATCTGAATTCCAAAATGGCTCATTAATACACTGCTGTGCTAGTCAAAACTAGCCCCAACCTTGGAGCACCCAACTCCCAACTATGTGGTGCAAATCATTACCTATCAAGTTCTACATTCTACATTAGCTTGTTTTAATGTGAAAAGTAGTTGAGAGGAACTCTTACTAGTTTCAGTCTCCAACCATTCCCATAGAGTCATGTGGTAAGCACCAACACAGAAATAATTGGGAATGAATAACTCCTAGCTTTCACTCAAGTCTATTCTTTTTTCCTGTTGTTTCCCTTCTATTCAATTATTATTTTTTAATTCCCACCCATCTCTCTTCTCTCTCTCTCTCTCTCTCTCTCTCTCTCTCTTACTTTTATCCTAATTTATTTTTATGTTTTGTTCTTGTGGTATAAGGGATAAATAAAGCCTGGGATTTTGTGGACACTTATGAGGTGTTCTGATACTGAGCTATACAACCAGCCTAGCTGACATAAATTACACCTTGATTCAGCCATGACCTCCCACGAGAACCTTGATGGGAACTTCAATTTAAGGAATAGGGGAGACAAAAGCTCCCAGTCAATGATGTATCACCAATTGGACACAGATACAGGGGTCTGACAGACCTGGACAGACCCTCACTGCAAAGCTGCATGGGAGTACCAGAGGGCAGGTGATCTGATACTGCCTCTCACCTCTTCATAGAAACACCAGGAACTGCACTGTGGTCTAAACTGAAGATAAAATCCTCAGGCCATTTATCACATTTGGAATAGCCAGTATCAGAATCCCTTTCAAACAAGAGATCCAGTATCGACAGTGCCTATGGAAACACTCACCTCTTAATTGGGGCTTCCATTCCCATGGTAGATAAAAAGGATATAGTCTGCTACCTATACCATAGCATCCTGAATGACCAGAGGCTACCCCATTCTTGTGAGATATACAAAGAAATTGGAACTCTCAAGTTCTGATATGGTATGCACTATTTCAAAACTAATCAAAACCAAAAAAGCCAGAGGGAGATTCACTACAGAATTTATAAACCAAGTACAATGATAGCTGAAGGGAGAAATAGGCTCCAATATAATAAGAGAAGGTGATATAAATACCCCTTTCTCACCAACAGATAGATCATCCAGACCAAAAAAAAAAAAAAAACAATCAAAGAAATATCAGAACTAAATTACACTATAGATCAAAAGGACTTACCAGACATCTCCATATATTCCATTCAACATCTAAAAACACATATTATTTTCCCTAACCATGAAAGTTTTTCAAAAATAGACTGTATGTTAAGCCACAGAAAAATGTTGTCAACTTCAAAATAATTGAAATATTATTTACAGCACATCTAATCATAATGGAATGAACCTAGAGATCAACAGCAAGAGAAACTGCAGAAATTATGCAAATGCATGGAGATTGAACAACATACTACTGAACAAATAGTGGCTCATTGAAGAAATCAGATCAGAAATTTAAAAATTTCTTGCATCGACCAAAAATGGAAATACAACTTACCAAAATCTCTGGGATACAGAGATGAGTGTGGTACTAAGAGTAACATTTATAGCAGTGAGTGCCTACATCAGAGAGAGAAGAGAGAGAGAGAGATCTTCAATAAATAACCTAATAATGCATCTCAAAATCTTTGAGAAACCAGAACAAACCAAACCCAAATCAGTAGAAGGAAAGAAAGAATATAGAGCTGAGAAAAGACACACAAAATAGAGCCCAAACAATAATACAAAACATCAATGAAACAGTAGGTTCTTTGAAGGAGCAATTACAACAGTTGCTACCAGAATTCAAAGGATCATTGGGGGATATTTTGAAAATCATATGCCAGTAAATCGGAAAATCTAGAATTAATGGAAAATTTTCAGACACAAGTGACCTACCAAAATTGAACCAGGAGGATATGAAAAAAAAAAAACAAAAAATATAATATAAACATATCACTGACAAGTAATGAGATTGGAGTAGTAATAAAAAGTCGTACAAAAAATAAGAGCCTGGGCTTCACTGTTGAATTTACCAGATTTTAAAAGAAGGACTAACACCAGTGCTCCTCAAATATTTCACAAAATAGAAAAGAAAGAAAACCTTCCAAACTTGTTCTATAAAGTGAATACCACTAATATCAAACCTGATAAAGACACAGCAAACAAAAAAAGAACTATGGACCAATATTCCTGTTGAACTTGGTTGTACAAATTCTCAATAAAATACTTCCAAATTGAATTCACCTAGCACACTAAAAAGATAATACAGGGGTGGGTTCTGTCTCAGCAGTAGAGCAATTGCCTAGCCGTGAGTTCAATCCTCAGTACCACATAAAAATAAATAAATAAAATACAGATATTAAAAAAAAAAGATAATACAACATGATAAAGCTGGTTTCTTTCCAGGGATTCAATGATGATTCAACATACACAAATCAATAAATATAATCAGTACATAAATAAAAACAAGGGTTAAAAATCATATGATCATCTCAGTGGATGCAGAGAACAACTGATAAAATTCAACATCTCTTCATAATAAAAGCCCTGAATAAATTAAGTAGAGGAGGGTCATACTTCAAAGTAATAAAGGTTATATATAAAACCCATAAACAACATCATTCTAAATATTGAAAAACTGTAAACATTTTCTGTGAGATCAGGAACAAGACAAAGATGTTCACTCTCACCATTCTTACTCAATAAATTATTAGAAATTCTAGCCAGAGCAATCAAGCAAGAGAATGAAAGGAAAGCAATAAAAATAGGTAAAAAGGAAGTCAAATTATCCCTATTTATTAGTGATATGATTGTATATATAGAAACCCTAAAGGCTTCACCAAAAGACTACAAATTGGGAAACTAATTCAGTAACATAGCAGAATACAAAAATCAACATACAAAAATTAGTAGCTTTTCTTTACAACAACAAAAAAATAGCTTAGAAAGAAATCAGGAAAGCAATCCCATTCACAATAAACACATACATACACACGTACACATATACACATAGTATGGAGTTCCTCAAAAGCTTAAAATAATACTATTATATGGTCCAGATATTCTACTTCTTGATATATATCTAAAGGAAATAAAGTCATCAAACAAAAGGGACACCTGATATCCATGTTTATTGTGGCATTATTCCCAGTAGCCAAGACACAGAGTCACCCTAGGTACTCATTAATAGATAATGTGTTAAACACAATGGAGTATTACTTAGTTAGAAATTCTGAAGAAGAGTGAGTAAACTCCTCAAAGTTTATTGAATATAGGAGGCACAAAATCAAATAATGAAAACTGTTCAATTGACCATGACTAGTGCACCTAGAAGGAATCTCTGCTTGCCCTTTGCAAATAGAATCAAATACAAAAAAAAAAGAGTGAGATTTTCATCCACAGTAAAGACAAATTATGAGAACTTCCTACCTGACCAAATTTGAGGTCTCTAAGAAGTCTTGAAATCAGGCCCCTTTACCCTGGCTCTGGTATATTCCAGCCTGAATACACTACAGTATTACTAACATCTTTTACAACAATTTCTTATCAAATTCACCCAGGACTCCATGAAAATTTATAAAATATTCATGTAACTTTTCAAAATCTAACCAGTTATTAAGAGAATATTTTAAAAATGACCTATATTTTATTATCCACCTAAATTTATTTTAATTTCATAAATTAGAATTATTTTTCACAATTCTGACAACACAACACAAAAATATGAATAAGGGGACAGATTTATCATAGTAGACAATATAATATAGAGAGGTTAGATATTAAAAGGCTTTTCAAAAGTCCTATATTTTGTAAGTCCAAAAAGCTTCTCTCTGGACAACCACTATGAACAATTTTCAGGGGTTATAAAAGTTTAGATTTTCTGGGCATGGTGGTGTATGCCTGTAATCCCAGTGATTTTGAAGGCTGAGGCAGGAGGATCCCAAATTCAAGGTCAACTTCAATAACTTATCAAGGCTCTAAGTAATTTAGGGAGACTGTGTCTCAAAAATAAAAATTAAATAAATGAAAAGGGCTGGGGGTGTGGCTCAGTGGTAAAGTGCCCCTGGGTTCAATTCCTACTACCAGAAAAAAATAAATATTTTTTTTTGTATTTTTATATTATAACATCATTCCTCCTACACATGCTAAAAGTTTTTAAGATTAGTAGATTTTGAATTTTGAATCAGAACATTCATAAAAGTATTTTTTAAGTTATATGTCATAAATCATCATAAATATTTTATCATAATTACCATGTACATAAAATGGTCTATAAAGTATTATAAAAATGAAACACAGCCTTTTAATGCACAGAAGTAAATTATTCATCACATAGTTATTAAATGTAAAAAGAGAAAAATAAGACCGATAATACTCAAATTTTTCAATCCCAGCTAAGATGTTAATGACTAATTATTTCAGCATATGTTCAGGTTTAAGTGAATAATAAACACTTTCTAGCATTTTAGGAAATCAAGATATTTCACAATTTTAAACAAGGCCTTTAATATTTTTTTTCTATACTAGATATATTGCCTTTTCATCTAACATGGATGTGTTATTTGACATGATGCCGGCTTATACTGAGTGAAGTAAGCACCACAGCCTTTCCTGTAGAAAGATAGTGGGAAAATTACACACAGCCTGTATAAATCTGGTTGTTTTCTCTATATCCTCTTCTCCTTTACCATTTTCACTGTACTGGAAGATGTCATGATGGGAGAAATGCTAATCCTTCATGGCAGATCCTTTTTTTGTTTCTGAAGGAAACCAAGTAAAGATGAGAAAAGTCAATTCTAGTGTTCTGTAGGTCAGACCTTCACCATTCAGAGACAACTTATGTCAAATAACTAGTCAATGTATAGATAGAGGTATCAAAGTCCATGTCCCTTCTCTGTGATTTAAGCCAATTCTCAAATAATTTCCAGCTCCAGGGCTCCCCTGTGGGACCAGCTAAGTGAGACCTTGGTTGAGACTATATCAATTATCTTATCTCTCTTGTTCATCCAGAGGTTACTCCTTATTGAATTGATTTCACTCATATATCATCTTCAAAGTTTGCTTCCCAGGAGCACAAACTATAAAAATCATTCTCCTGACATAACTTTCCTATTTTTCATATATGAATACACAATCAGTGAAACTCCACACAATGTGCAGCCACAGAATGGGATCTTAATTATACTCCATATATGTATAATATGTAAAAGTACACTCTACTATTATGTATATCTAAAAGGAACAAAAAAAATTCCAGTACTACAAAGTAAAAATAAAAAAATAAAGGTTATATTTTATCAGAAAAAAATTGTTCTCTCCCATCCTTGGGTGGTTTTATTTGTGTATACTTTTGAATATTCTTATGAAAACATTTGTAGCAAACTATAGCAGAAGGCAAGGCTTTGAAAAGTATATAACTAAAGACTTTCATCAATCAGCACTCTCAGCAGCAGAGGAAATGAAGGATTTCATCCTGAATGGGTGAATCTGAACTTTCCTCATGTCTACACTATTATGAGAAAGGGTCAAGGATCAGGGAAGGCTTTAAAGAAATAAGTCTTAAGAATAAAAATTATAACATTAAATAAAAGTCATATTACAAAGTTATCAAAGACATAGTGGCATGAAAGGTAATAATGGATTCAAGAAGCACAACTTTATACCTATATTTATAATTTATTATAATACGATGATGACAATCTTTCCTTCTAGAAATATTCTAAAGGGGAAGAATCTTGCTTCCTCTATTTATTTCCCCAATCTCCCCTTTGCCACAAAACACTATGACTAATATATGCAGTGCAAATAATAAAATATTTTAGGTGGTGCACACCTGTAATCCCAGTGGCTCAGGAGGCTCAGGCAGGAGGATTACAAATTCTAGGCCAGCCTCAGCAATTTAGAAAGAACTTCTTTCAAAATAAAACATAATAAAAGGGTCAGAGATGTGGCTCAGTGGTTAAACACCCCTCTGTTCAATCCCTGATTCAATAAAAATAGTTTTTAAGGTAGAGAAAAATATTAGTGATTTTTAGCAAAAGGAATGGTGGTTGGGAAGGTGAGTTGTGGTGGTTATCAAAGGGCAATAGCAGTAATTCTTGTAGTGATGTAATCTTAGCATTTTAACTATAGTGGCAGATACAAAAAGGTACATTTGGATGAAACTGTATAAAATCAAACAAACACACATGAGAAAAAACACACAAATATTTTTAAAAATTAAGGAAACCTAAATAAAATAGATGTATTATATCAATGCCAATGTCCTGGTTGTGATACTGTACTGTAGTTTTTCTAAAATGTTATTTTGGGAAACCATGTAGATGGTACATCAAATCTCTTTTTTATTAACTCTTACAACAGCATCTGATTACAATGTTCTCAATGAAACATTCCATTTAAAAATAATAGAATAGTAAGTAGGCATTTTAATTCTTTGAATCCATTTTAATTCATAGTATTATCTGCTGCAGTCATTTTGGAGTGATACAGAAAATGATGCTGTTGGAAGTATTACAGTATTATCAATAAAGCTTGATTATTTCTTGTCTATTTCTTCAAATACATAACTTAATAGAATGATTTTTGTTTTTTGCCAGCAATTCTACAAGAAGTTAAATGTAATCACTGTCTGAGAAAAAGTGATGATTTTGACCAGAGTAAAGAACTTAAGGAGAAATCTATTAAGCTGAGTTGGAGAACTCTGAGTACTTTTCAGAATAAAAACAATGGCCCATCTCTGTTTATAGCAGCACAATTCACAATAGCTAGACTGTGGAGCCAACCTAGATGCCCTTCAATGGAAGAATGGATAAAAAAAAAATCTGGAATTTATACACAATGGAATATTACTCAGCACTAAATAATAACAAGATCATGGCATTTGCAAGGAAATAGATGACATTAGAGCAGATTATGCTAAGTGAAGTTAGCCAATCCCCCCCAAAAAACACAAATGCTGGATGTCTTCTCTGATATAAGCAGGTGTCTCAAAATGGGGTAGGGAGGAAGAGCATGGGAAGAAGATTAACTCTAGATAGGGAAGAGAGGTGGGAGAGAAAGGGAGGGAGAAGGGGAATTGCATGGAAGGTGGAAGGAGACCCTCATTGTTATACAATACATGTATGAAGATGTGAGGGAAAAAAAAGAATTGTGTCACCTTAGATTGGGTAGAGAGAAGTGATGGGAGGGGAGGGGAGCGGATGGGGGGAAAGGAAGGATAGTAGAATGAAATAGACATTATTATTGCTGTGTGTATATACCTAACTGCATGACCAATGTGATTCTGCAACCTGTACACGCAGAAAAATGAGAAATTATATCCCATGTGATTCAAATGTATATGTCAAAGTCATTATACTGTCATGTGTAACTAATTAAAACAAATAGAAAATTTAAAAATAAACAATGGCCCACATGTATTGACCAATTTTTATGTAAAGTACTGTGCTAATTTTATGTTCTTTAATTTTTAGCCTTAATAACACTTCACAGTGACTATTATTGTTATTTTACAGGGAAATTAAGTATATTTCTAAGACCACACAGCTAATGAGAATAAGCTAATGAGAATAAGAAATAGGATTCATATTCACATTTTTTTTTCTAAGCTACAGGTTGTTACGTCTGTAGTACACCATGAGCAAAACATAGCTAATGAAAACTCAGGAGAATAAAATAAAGGATGAAGGATCACGATCTATGTAGACGTACTAGATGCAAAGGGAAAACTACTTAGGGCAAGGGATGGATAGAGGCATTAATTTAGGGGTCGTTGATCTTTAAATTTTAACCACCCTCCAAGAAGAGAAAATATTATTGTCAAATCTCTAGGAATTGGAACATAGATATCATTGTAACACATATTTTTCTCTTTCATTCTGCAGGTTTTCACTGTTGGAACTTTAAAAAGTATATGTTTATCTGATCTGAATTATGACTTACAGTTGTAATTTGAGAGAACTGTGAAAGTCTAGCTGGGAGTGTCCTTGAAAAAGCCATTGTTGCTTATGTTCTTCACAAAAGGAATAGACAACTCTATTATAAATAATCTAATAAGGAATGTTGGCTATAGTTATATATATGAGACATGTATGTTAATATAGATATGAAGTTGTCACAAAACAACAATTTTTCATTCTTATTTCTAATTTTTGTTCTCTCTTTCTTTTCTTCCTTTTATGTTTTTCAAAATATTTCTTCATTGGGCTGGGGATATGGCTCAAGCGGTAACACGCTCTCCTGGAATGCATGGGGCAATGGGTTAGATCCTCAGCACCACATAAAAATAAAGATGTTGTGTCCACCGAAAACTGAGAAATAAATATTAAAAAATTCCCTCTCTCTCTCTCTCTCTTTTAAAAAAATATTTCTTCATTTCCATTATCTTCCAGAATTTGCTTTGGCTTTCTTTACCTTTTTCCCCTGCTTTGGCCCTTCATGCTATTCCCTATCACACAACCACAATATCTGTTCTTCAACATAAATATTGTCACATAATCTTTATCACTTTATTTTCATCATGGAAAATGAAATAACCCCACTCCTCCCCACTCAAAAGTATTTCTCATTATCTAGACCCTAGGCCATAATTTAGATTTGAACATATTTTGTATTGATTTGCTTTTATGTAGTAATAGTTAAAAACATCCTAATAATTTCTTTCTAATGTACTCTAATTTTTTTCTCATAAAATAGATTCTCAATTTGGGTATATCCTATTTTCATGCCACATTTCATATTGTACATTCTAGTTTAATTTATAGCTTTGGCTATTTTTGTTCTACAAAAATCAGAGTTTTCTTCCTCCCAGCCATTCCTCAGTAATTGTCTATTCTCCTCATGTGAGACTATCCAAACATAGCTCAACAGAGGTCTTTGCTGGATGTCATCCAAGAGGCATAGGCCAGCATCCTGCTGTGATGATTACAGATGTTCTCATTTCTGATGAAAGGGAAAAGAAGCAACAACCCACAGTTAGCTGTAAGTCCCAGTGTACCTGCTTATCTAGCTGAATGTTCTATAAATCTCAGGCTGAAAAACTATATCTCCCTGGATATGCATTTGGCCAATTTAGCTAGAGATAAGTTATAATTTAGAATCATATTTTCATCTCTATAAGTATGAGATAAAAGCTGCTTTTTTTTGGACCTAATTAACTTTAATGTGTTTCTTTCTTGGTTATTCCAGATGTACTTAAGCTGCCGCATCAGTTTATATTCCTCTCTCGTTTACAGATTTGTGAAATCTAGATAGAAATCTTTCTAAAGTACTTCAAAGACCAAATTTATTCAAAATCTACTCTTCAGAATAATCAAAAAAAATATTAAAAGTATATTCAAAAGGAGAGAAGCAATTGAAGATTGCAATGAAATCTAGTTTATAATTATTTATTTAAAGGTCATTTTCATCTCATTTCCCCACTGGCTAACAGAAAACAGAGCCCTTCAAATCCCAGCAATAATTATAAATAAGGACAAAGTGCACTAAAGTTCTTGATATTGGATACTGTAGGGAAAAAAATTGCCCTCAGAGGCACATTTTCTTCCATACATAAATTCATAATAAAATCTTTCAATTAATTTGAACACATTTTAGTTGCCATTTTTAATAGTCCCTCTGCTCTATTTAACAGTTTAAAGTCTATTTCCTCTGATTTGGCCCAATCATGAAATTATTCATCATTTTTATTTAATACTTTTAAAACCCCTGAGATACTGAGTATATTGTGTTGATTCAATAAACTCTTTCAAAGACTCAAAATGTACAGTCTGTTTTCTTAAAGTAATTATAAGTAATCCAAGTATTTTCTGTGGAAAATTAGCCAATTAACACTAGAATAAATACTTACTGGGAAAAGGCTAAAACATACATTAATAAATCGACAACAATGTGGATTGAACAAGCAAGAATTTTTATCTAAACTCATAAAAGATCAAAAAAGTAATTATTAGATAACTCTATAAGTGCATTATTTACATTGAGTGGAATTTTGGAAACTTAATTAAAAGTGAACTTACAGCAAGGATTGCTAAACTATCCTTGAATCAAAACTATTTTGAGGACCTGATGAATAATATTAATCTTCTCTTTAGGAAAAATCTACAAATGAATATAAAAATTGTTTCAGTGTAGATAGTTTGTAGAGCCCAAAGATCTCTTAGAGATCATATATTCCATGTTAAAATGTATATTTGAGGTGAGATATAGTCAGACCATTTGTTTTGTTTCATGGATTTATAACAAAAATTGAATTTTTCTTGAATAATTAAGTTTTAAGAAAATCACTACTATTTAACTAGTTTCATTTTTTAATAGGTATAATTGTTAAAAGAAAAGTCTTCCTTCTATTTAACAAAAATCTGATTCTTTACAGTTCTATTTGCTGTCATTTAATTCTGAAATCTTTAGCTACACAAAATAAATCCCTTTTCACATAATTGCCTTAATATAAAATATAGCAGTAGTAGTGTTAGATTTCCTCTTGTTCAAGCCAAATGTCCTAAAAACCTTTAATCAACCTTCATAAATTCTGGTTTTGAGATATCTCAAAAATTCTGATTATTCTCCTCTGGGCATACTCTAATTTTAAAAAGTTCTCTTTAAAATGTGGCGATCAAAGTAAGTGCACATGTGATCTGATCAAATAAGAGTCTGTTTTCCTTACTGTATCAAGTCAAAATAGTAGGAAACTGAGCATGTCCTCCTCCCAAACCCCAGTTCTTAAGAATAAAATTAGGAAGGATCAAATAGGAGTAATATTAGGCTGTTATCTGTGTGGTTATCAAGAACTTTTAGACAGAAGAAGATAATGCTGATGGCCTCTCATCTTTCCTTACCATTTTACCAATTAAATCTCTGAGAGGCGGACAATAATAACATTATAGCTAATAAAAAATGAAAAATATCAATTATCTTTATTCCCAATAAGTAAAGATCACACTAACTGAAGGCGGGTATTCCATGAGGAATTTGGAAGGAAAGGAATGAATTTGCTAATGTTAATTCAAACATTGCATTTTGGGTGCAGGAACACCCTGGATGAAATCTCTTTTGACTTTATTATTTTCTTTTTCTGATTCAGTGTTTACCAAAAGACTCTTATTATTCATTTGATCTGACATGGACCTTGTTACTGGAAAGGAGATACTATACCTTGGGTAGAAAAGTTAGGCATTCCATACATTGAAACACAGCACCATCTCCTTAGACAATAATTGTTATTTAATGCAGTAAACAGTGATGACTCAACTAAACTTGAGTCCATTAAATATTGAAAAAATTTACCCTTTTTTAGTGTTTTTCTTTTTTATATTGCCTTTTTCAGTTAGATCTTGGACAGAAAGACAGAAAATTACTATTGATTTGTGAAAGGAATTCTGGAAAACACACCAATTAAGATATTTGGATAGGGCTGGGGATGTGGCTCAAGCGGTAGCGCGCTCACCTGGCATGCGTGCGGCCCGGGTTCGATCCTCAGCACCACATACAAACAAAGATGTTGTGTCAGCCAAAAATTAAAAAAAAATAAATAAAATAAAATTCTCTCTCTCCTCTCTCTTTAAAAAAAAAGATATTTGGATATAAGCTCAGAAGAATATCTACTAGCAAGTCTAGTACTCAAAAAAGATAATGCTGGTAGATGAAATGGAGGTAATTTCTATTATCTAAAATTATTGTGAACACTCTCTGAGTTCATTTAAAATTTGACAAAAGCAGATTAAAGTCTGGGCTTATAGCTCAGAGGTTAAGTGCCCAGAGGTTCAATTTTAGGAAGAAGGGAAGGAAGTGAGGAAGGAAGAAAGAAAGGGAAGGGAAGGAAGGAGGGAGAGATGTAGAGAGGGAGTGAACAACACAATTCTGTAAAACAAGAAATAGAGATACTTCTGTAAATTTGATCTTCATTCTTATGATCCATTGGCCTCTGTATTTGTTTTCAGAAGCAACAAAAGGTACCCTTTCTCTGTATATGTGTCTTTCTCCACTCTTAAGAATCAAAATTCCCTTTTATCAATAACCCTATAGAGTAACACCTGAGGCCAGCCAAAATCTATGAAAGTGAAATTGAAAGCAGTTCCTCCCTTAGTCATGTGTTCACCTTGATTAGAATCTCATGAGAGATCTTAAGGCATAGGCACCCAGCCCAGACATGCTCAGATCCTGCCAAGCTATGTTGCGACTCATTATGCACAAAAATTCTTATATAATAAATGGTTTTTATTTTAAGGCCATAAAACAACAAATTATTTTGAGATAATTTGTTATACAACAATATATCACTAATGTATCCATACTTGAGACCAATGAGAGGGTTATTTTTAAGATTTGTAATACTTTTATAAATGTAAAAATCTTATTGAATATATGCTGCTTTTATTTCTCCCATAATTTTATGATAAGCAAGAAATCCTATTATCAGATACTGAGGTATCATGTTATTCTCATGTACCAAAAATGAACTTCCATTAATAATACTATCTGGTTTCCAATCCTATAACTAATATAACTTCAATTTTTAAATTTTTAAAAAAATATATTAAAATTATATTGACATCCATTTTTACATGTCCAGTCAATATCTCATAGTACAAAAATATTTTAAAATAAATGTATTTTCCCTTATTTAAATTATTCTTATGAATTCAATCTTATACCATAGAGATAGATGACTTCTTGTATTTTTAAGCATTGGAAAACTGATTGACATTCTACTCTAGATTATATATCTCACAATAATTTAAGTTTCTCAGACTAGATTTCCTTGCATTTAAAAAGTCTGGATAAGCTTTAGCCATCTCTACACAAACATTGTGATTATTTTGAAAATAAATATTCTCTTACTGGTATTTTCTGTGACAGAGAAAAAGGAAACAAATATGAACTGTGTGTTGTAACTTTCTCCATTTTACCCTCTCAGTTGTCTAGTAAAAGTAACCAGTCTCATTCTCCACATAGTTCTCTTCTTCTATTTTTGAAGTTCATTAAACATTTTAAATCCCAAATTTTCAAGACACAAGTGCATTACAATGGTTTAAAATATATGTATTATAATTATATATTTATGCTATATGTATTATAATTATATTCTTTTTATTATTACATAATTATATTTGTTACATATTGTGTGCTATATTTAAGTTTTTATAGGCATTCCAAATCTGTGAGAAAAAGGCAAAATGGGTTAAAATAATTCTAGTCTGTTTTCATAGTATATTATCATAAGCTTCTATTCATTTGATATTTTAGAGTGTTTTTGGTTGTTTGGGTAGTTAGTTGGTTAGTTGACTGGATTATTTGTTTCCACATTATTCCTAAAATCTTCCATGCTTTGTTTTTCTTGCTGTGTTTTCATACCCCTCTTTTCACAAAGAGTTTTTCCAGGCTACAAAGGAAATTAAGCCAATGTTCAAATTGGCTTCTGAATCTTGCTCCATCCTTCTTAAATAATTCTTGATTGTATTAATACAAATTTATTTGTGAAGATCATTTATTCCTATATATTGAGCTTCCTCATTTGTAACATTATATGACATAATTAAATTAGAAATAAAAATATGATTTTTATCTTTCATTTAATTACATTTTTGAGAAAATAATATAATACCAATACACTAATTTAAATTGCTTTTTATTCTCGTTCCTAAATACACAAAGCATTTATCATTTATGTATAGAAAACAAACCATACACATAAACACAATCACGTATTATTGAGTAGATAGCTTCTAGGAATGTATCTTGTTTTTTACCCCCTCAGATTATTCTACATTTAAAGGTTGAGTTGCTTGAAGCAAATGTCAATCCATACATATCTAGAATTTACTCAATTCAATATTGGTTTTCCTTTCATATTCCCAGTGTGCTTTCTCCAATATGCTTCTACCCTTTATGAGAAGTTTATGTCACCTCTCTGCATTTCTGTTACCTAACATACTGCTATAGTTTGGATCAGGAATGTCTCTCCAAAGCCCATGTATTAAAGGCATTATTGGGAGATACTGAAGACTTTAAAAGGTGTGGCCTAGTGGGTGGGGGAGGACTCTTCAAGTCATTGTGGCATGTCCTTGAAGGAAATTTTAGGACTTTAGACCTTTGCTCTTCTTTCTTTCACACCTGGCTTTGAGACCAATGAGGTTTCCTTTGCATACACTCCCACCATGATGTACTGTTTCAACACAGACCCCAAAATAAGAGAACCAACCAATCATGAGCTGAAACCTCAAAACTCTGAACAAAAACAAACCATTTCTCTTTATAAGGTGATTCACCTTAGATATTTGTTATAGTAACAGAAAGCTAATCAACACACATATTTATCTCCAAAATCCCTAATTTTCTCATTCTCTCTACCCTCTAACCACCATAACTAGATGACTCTCTTTAGCAATAACTCACAAGGGAACCACATATCTAATCTAAATCCCAAGCCATTTTCTTTTTTTATCATCATTTTGGCAA